>NC_134678.1:5897928-6208643 GCF_024713945.1 Dermatophagoides farinae
TAGCTATTACAAAAAGATAAACGAAGACGTTTAGGTGCCGTCGAAGATGCAGAAGAAGTGAAAAGGCATGAATTTTTCAAGCCAATTAATTGGGTTGATCTGGAAATGAAAAAAATTCCACCACCATTTAATCCGAATGTGGTAAGATTTCTTTCTTCTTTTTTTTCTGATACTTTTATCATAAATTTACTAATCTTTATGATGATTAATCGAATCTTTAGAGAGATAATTATGATCTGAAAAATATCGACCCAGAATTTGTACGAGAATCGATTCCGAATTCGGTAATCAAAGCACATGGTGGATTGGGAACAACGGCAAGTTTGAATGATAATTGTTTTCAAGGATTTTCATACGCTCCTGCCGCAACTATAACGAATTTTTGATAAAATGTAAAACACATAAACGAAACAAAAAACAAATAGGCCATTTTGTTTTCAATTCATTATCTTTATTATACTATACTATACTATTATTAATGATGTTTTCTTTTTTTTCAAAATTTTTTTTTATAATATTTGTACAAAAAAAAAATTCCATCTTCAGTTAGACACATTATTGTTGTTATCAATCAGATCATTGTTATTGAACGTTTTTTTTCTTATTTCTGATGTAATAATAATAATAAAAATAATGATTCGTAATTTATTCAAAATTCATCATTTTCGTCATCGTTATCATCATCATCATCATTATTATCGGAACTATTTGATGATGATGATGATGATGTATTTGTTTCGGATCGATCATTATTCGATATTGGATATAAACATGTTGGACGAGTTTTTACATATATTTTTCTATCCAATGTTCGTTGTGTTTTGGTCATTGTATGTATACGAACAAAACGATCTATACTACATGAGAATATTTTATGCGAAATTTGTGAATCTTGAATGGATTTTATATCACGAACCGAACCACCACTGAAACCTTTGAATGATCCCAATATCTTGGAGCCATTAGTTTTCATACGTAGATCAACGGTAATCATACGTCCTGATGTTGTTCCAACGATCAAACTTGACGATGCTTGGCCATAATGTGATAAACTTGGTAATGAACATAAACTAGTAAAAGACAAAGGATTTGAGCTATGATCATTGTTTAAATGTTTTAAATTGATTATCATTGTTGGTTTTCGTTGCTGTTGTTTGATATCATAAATACGAATGTATGGTTCACTTCGAGAACATGTTGCCAATAAATGTGAATCATTTCCATTTTCTGAACCAATCCATTCGATATCGCTGATCCAAATATCGTGTCGAATTCCAAGCCAATCGGTGTTAACTGGTTTAGCATTAAACACTGATCGGCCAGTGTTTAGATCGAAAACTTTCAAATCAGAATTGAAGCCACCAATGGCCAATTTATCTTTGAGGGCTTCAAAACATGTTAAATGGGTATTATCAACATTCCAATTTGGCTGAAATATGGACAAAATATTCTGTTGTTCATTGGAGATTTCATTAGCTGTTTTCGATGTTTTTATTGAAAAACTATCGTCAATTCTTTTCCGTTTTCTCGATGGAGTTGGTGATGTTGCAAATGATGTTACGGATGAATCGATTCCCAATAGATTGATTGCTTTTAAATTTGGTTTATATCGTGCAAAACAAAGATCATTCTCAACGTTGATACGTTTGATTGAACCATCTTTAAAACCGATGACAATATTCTGATCATCAATACATCTACTACCAATTAATGGTGTCTTGTTTTCATTTATATATTTAATTGGTCGAACTTCATGTGTGGTGGCATCATAAACGAAAATTTCATGATCTTTTCTCGCAATCAAGAAATATAATTCCGTAGAATTTGAATGAACTTTATTTAATGGATGTATTGATACGATACTTTTTGATGGATGTTTTGCTTCATCAGGTATCAATTCAATGATTTGCGTTTCATTTTTCTTCAAATCAATTCGTTTTAATTGCCCTATTTCATCGCCAACAAGAATTGCACTTGGTTTAGGATGGCGATTCATTTTCAAAACAAAATAATAATAATAATAATTGAAATTAATAATCAAAACAAAATTTTCATATGCAAGAAATATTCTTGCTCTGCCTATAGAACCACGTTGCTATATAACTATGTTTATGGATTGTTTCATGAGCATGCTTGTTCCAAATGGAAAATAAATTTTTTTTTTCTAAAATAAGAATGGATTCTATGGTCTAACTTTTTTAATAAATTAAAAAAAAACCATTTAAACAAAATGAAAACAAAAGTCAAAAATTTAGGGTTTCAAAAAAAATCGTTTATTCATAGAAAAAAAAATCATTTTGTCCATTTTCAACTTCACACAAATACATTCATGTTATCAAAATTTCCCATTTTTTGGATAATTTTTTCTTCGTTTCATACAGGATTAATCAAGTTTTTTGAAACCTATTTGACCGGCATACTGTCGAAAACAACGACGACAAATGTTGAGGCCATATTTTCGAATCAAACCATGATGGTTGCTGCAGACACGACTGTTTTGTACCAAAAAAAAAAAAAAAATGCAAAGCACAATGAATTTTAAAAATTAATGATCAAAGAAATTTTAAAATAATAAATTATTAGCAACATACCAGTGTCTGGATCCTGGACCATATTTTCGTGGATGAGAAAACCAAATATTTTGACTACCCATGATAATTTTAGATATTTTTACGATTTTTTCGTTAAGAATAGCGAGCAACACACAACACGAGACAAATCGGAAAGGAAATACTTTCATGCCACTCACACTCATTGAACGCATGCGTTTTGCTTTTAACATATTTTCATTCATATAAAACGTTTTATTTTATTGCATTTTATTCTGATCAGACAACGTGTAATTTTTTTTTCACATTTCATCATTTTATTCGAATAGAATTTTTAAAATTTTTATCGTTAAAAAATGGTCCTCGATCTTGATCTTTTTCGTGAAGATAAAGGAGGTGACCCAGAAAAAATACGGACAATTGTTCGTAATCGATTCGCTGATGTTGGAGCTGTGGATGAAGTGATTCTTTTAGACAAACAATGGCGTCAAGCTCGTTTCAATATGGACCAGCTGAACAAATCAAAGAATAAAATATCCAAAGAATATGGAAACAAAGTGAAACAAATGAAACAACAAGGAATAAAAGAAGAAAATAAAGCATCGCAACAGAATCAACAAGGAGATGATGGTGCAAAAGTTTTCAGTGCTGAAGAATTACTTGCCTTCTATCAATGAAATCAATGCCAATACTACACTGGAACAATTAAAACGATTGAAAAAACAGGTAGATGATAAAATCGTTACATTCACTGATGAAGTGAATCAATTGGAAGAGAATCGTAACTCGATTCTTCGAGAGATTGGCAATATTCTTCATCCAGATGTCCCCGTTTCAAATAATGAAGAAGAGAATGCTGTCATTCGAACTTTTCGGTCAATTTGAAACGAAAGAATTGTCACATATTGATTTGATTCAGAAAATTGATGGCATGGATTGTGATCACGGTGCTGATATTGCTGGTTCACGTGGTTATTTTCTTCGTGGTTTAGGCGTTTTTCTTCAACAAGCAATGATACAATATGCTCTTAATTTCCTATACAATAAGGATTATATTCCTTTGTATACACCATTTTGGATGAAAAAATCGCTCATGTCGGCAGTAGCTCAACTAAATCAATTTGATGAAGAACTCTATAAAGTGGTCAGTAGCAAACAAAATCTTGAAGATACGGATGAAAAATATTTGATCGCCACATCTGAACAGCCATTATGTGCGATACATCGAAACGAATGGATGAATCCACAATCATTGCCCATCAAATATGCCGGTTATTCTACTTGTTTTCGCCAAGAAGTTGGTGCACATGGTCGCGATACTCGTGGTATATTTCGTGTTCATCAATTCGAAAAGGTCGAACAATTTATCATTTGTGCACCAAGTAAATCATGGGAACATTTTCATGAAATGATTTCAAATTCAGAAGAATTTTATAAATCTTTAGGATTATCTTATCGTGTCGTTAGTATTGTTTCTGGTGCACTAAATAATGCTGCTGCTATGAAATATGATCTTGAAGCATGGTTTCCGGGATCGAAAGCATTCCGTGAATTGGTATCCGTATCCAATTGTACCGATTATCAATCAAGACGTTTACAGATTCGTTTTGGTCAAACGAAAAAAATGTCTGGCCCTGTTGAATTTGTACACATGTTGAATGGAACAATGTGTGCTATAACTCGAGCAATTTGTGTATTACTTGAAACACATCAAACATCAGAAGGAATCAATATTCCTGAACCTTTACAAAAATACATGCCGGAAAAATATTCAAAATTTATTCCATTCACTCAATAAATCAATTTTAGTTAGTTGAGAATATCTACAAAAATAAATATCGAACCATGTCTTGCTAAATTTTTACATAAAATTTTTTGAATTGAATAAAATTTATTATTCTTCTGTCTAAATAGCCACTCTATTTTGACATTATTTTGTTTGTTATATAAATCTGCATGCAAAAAAAAACGGTTTGACAGATTTTTTCAATCAATCAAGAATTTTTTTTTAATCAAGTTTTTAAAATGGACCAAACATCAATCTATGATCAACATTCCATTGCTCTTGATCCTTATAATGGATCTACTTGTGTCGACATATCACAATCGGAAACATTGCCATCAATTTCATTTGATGAAAATTCACAGCAACCGGCCAGAGAATTTTTTCTAAAAGATTTACATGAAAAAATTTCCAATCTTCGTGAAGAAAATTTTGATCTCAAAATGAAACTTTACCTTCTGGAAAATAATGAAAATTTAATAGGAAATTCTGGTAATATTTAACTTTTTTTGATTGTATTAATTTTAATTCTTTTTTTTTTGTTTAGAATTGAAACAAAAAGTAATCAAAGAATTCGATCGAAAAAATGAAGAAATTAGAAGTTTAAAACAAACCGTATTTGACAAAGATAAGAAAATTGAACAATTACGAACTTCAATAAAAGCAAGTGCTGATAACATTTACAATGAAAAATTACTAATTGAAAATGATAAATTGAAAATGAAATTAATGGAAATGTTCAACGCATATTCGGATTTATATAATCATGCTAAGAATCTAATGGATGCACCGAATTCTGATCCATCTGAATTGGTCGACAAACTTGATGGTAGTTTAAAAACCATTGAAAGAATACGAGATTTTCTATGCGAAAATAATATCGATACTAAAATGATCGAAATGAATGAAAAATGTTCAAAGGCTCAACAGACCGATGATTTACAAATAGATAGTGGAAAAAATTCACCCGAATGTATGGAAAATCTTCGTTCATTAATCAATGATTTTCGTAATAATAAACTTAATTATAAAACATTCCTCGAACGATTAGATCAAATATTTGCACAACGTGATCAGATCAAAAATGATACATCTGATGATCAACAATTTAAAAGACAACTCTATTCATCATTATTGAATCAATTGAATAATCTAGATCAATTGAATTCGAAATTATTATCATCGAAACAAAATTGATTTGTTCTGTTTTTTTTTCAAAAACTTGTAATTACTTTGACATTGTATTTGATTATGTATTTGATTAGGATTTTTATTTTTATTCTTGGATTTCATTTTTTTTTTACTTTTATACACAAAAATTATAAATAAAAAAAATTGTCAATCTTCAATGTAAAGAAAAAACTTCACTCAATGTCATCGTTTGTTTGTTATTCAAGATCATCAGAGAGATAAGTTATTATTGTAGTATTGCGAAAAAAAAAATTTATTCATCACACTAATCGATAAATATTACAATTTTTATTGGAAATACGTGATGGGAAAAAAAAGAAAGGAACATTTTTCTCTTTGTTCATCAACGGGAGCGAAAAAAAAATCCTTTTTTTTCCATTTGAATTGAAGAAAAACAAAATCAAATCATTCATTAATCAATTTGTTTTTGGATCGATTTGAAATTTTTTTTTTTTTTTAGTCAAACTTGTTGGAACTTGTTCGAAGGCTTTTGTTGGAAAAAAAGAGAAATAATTTTTTTTCTTTTTCTTTCAAATTATCTGACAATAGAGAGCGCCGTTTGTATGTTTGTAACATTCAACGTGTATCTGTATTTGAATGCAATTTCAAAGTGACACATACAGACATTTGTTCGATCCGGACCAACGTGTTTTCTTTTTTTTTTTTTTTTTTTGCTATCCTCAATGCAATTTGCCAAATATACAAGACACACATGAATTTTTCTCTGTGTGTGTGTTCGTTTGATCATCCAATAATATCGAATGACACAAACTGATGAATGGTTGACTTGCAATTTTGGATTTTTTTTTTTGATATACGAACACGTGGTGCTTTCATTGCCCACACAAACAAGCACCACAAGTAAGCAATATTCATCAATCGATTGATCCAAAAAAAAAAATTTTTTCTTTTTTTCTTGACAAATAAACGAATAATATTTGGTTTTGATCCAAAGATTTTTTTTTATCAAATAAAAATTAATATTTAATCATCATTCAATAAAAAAAAAAATTAAATTATAAATTTCCAAAATCACGTGCTTGAATTGAAACTTGTCAATATCTTTCAGTGTGTGTGTGTGTGTGTTTGTACGTTCTGGATGTTGATCACCATCACCATTACCATCATCATCATCAATTGATATATCAAGTTTGTTCTTGTTTCTTACCATTCACAATTACAATCAATCAATCAAATAAAATCAATCGGGAAATTTTTTTTTTCTGTTTCACTGTTATCATTATCATCAAATTCATTGCTTTTAATCATCATTTTTTTTATGCAACTAAATCAGGATTTCTTCTCAATATCGCCATCATCATCATCATCATTATTAATACATTGATTTAATTCAATTTTTCTTTCCATATTCCACATACACACACACAAAATATTTAAATCTCTTAATACACAATGTGTATTTATAATGTTTTTATTGGATTTTGTCTCATATATGATGATGATCCAAGCAACGATATCATTTTGTCTATATGAATTACATTGCCACATTGCTTCTTGTTTGAAATATTATGTACTGCTATAATTCAATTCAATTAAATGAATGAAGAGATAACTTGAAGATCATGTTGTTATATGATGTGCAATGTGTTTTTTTTTGTGTGTGTGTGTGTGTTTATTGTATATGTGTAAAATACATTGGATAATGTGAATATTTTGATGGATAATTTTTATTTGAAAAAAAAAGAGAGAGAGAGAGAGAGAGAAGCATGCATGAACAAACATATAATAATGTCAGATTGAAAGATTTCTTTATACGAGGATTGAGACACAAACTCAAAGATGTCAGATGAGATTACAAGAAACAAAAATTATATATACATGAGGTCTGTGAGTACTCGCAAAGACCTGCTGCCATCTCAACATTGAAACGTGTGAAAACCGTCTTGACATGATGAGATCATTTTTAACGTTGAAAATCTATCATCAATCAATGATTTCATATTCAAATGAAATTTTTATCAATGAATTTGTTTAGCGATCCAAAAGTTCATACCAGAATGTAAACAATCCACCCGTTGTGGCTTCGATCATCATCGTTATTTTTTTTCATTTTCGTTCTATAATACTTTTTCTGGTATTCTGAATCATTTAATCTCAGCATATATATTTTTTAAGAAATAAAGTTTACAATTTTTGAAATTTTGTTTGAAATTTTTATATTCATAATAAATGGAATATAGTAGTGGTATAATTCGTAAAATTCAAAAAATTTCCAAACACGTGATCAAAATAAACAATCGAAATTTTATGTGTGTAATCACAATTTTTGCGTGTATTCGGCTATTTTTTGATGACTTTTTGCGTGGATAAAGTGGATAAATCATGAGTACACTCACAAAGTTTTGATTGTTCGACTATATACACTCAAACTATAGTCACCAAGAAATAGCCAAAATACTCGAAAAAAATCGTGATTACACACGCACTTTTTTTTCTGTGATATCGCGTGCCATGCTACCACCACCACAACTTGCAAACCACGGCAACCACCATCATCATCATTTTTTAACCAGAAATGTCTTGTGATCTTCCTTAAATATATATGTCTAAATGATCTGACATTTTGTGTGTGTGTGTGTTTGTGTATATATATTATGATGATTATATTTAGGATACATCCACATGCGTGTTTTGAAATCAACAAATTTTTTCATTTTGTCAAAAGAAAATAATGAACAAAAATTTATTTGGAACAAATCAAAACCAAAAGCAATATGATGATGATCTTTACTGTGATTTCGTTTTTATTTAATTGATTATCTTTATTATCAACAATAATTATCATTCAATATTAGTAGCCGGATGAGCCGAAATCTTGATTTTGAAAAATTAATTTCGAACCATCATCAATATAGTTGGTGACTTTTTCCTAAAAAGACATTGATTTAATCGAATCTTTCTGTGTGTTCGATTTTTTTCTTTTTTTTATATTTGCTACTCTCATTTTGTTCGTCTGTCAAACGATTAATCACATTCTGAATCCTGTTCGCTAAATGTAATCATATTCTACGGAACTTGTGTGCCATGAAATTATTGAATAATAATAATATTAATAGACGAGGTAAGAAAAAAAAATTTTTTTTTTCATCAATCTCTACTCTTATTTTTTTGATATTTTCACATTTTTTGAAAAATTAAAAAAAATACATTCAAGTCATGCGTATTAGTGTTCAATTTTTTTTTCTGTTAAAATCATTGCCGCTTCCGCTTGGTTTTTACACAATAATACATGTTGCATTATTATAACAGAAATTTTCAAGTTGAAAATGTATCATGGCATTTATCATAATGTCATCTTGTTGTTGTTGTTGTTGCTCTGATTCAATGATGATGATGATGATGATGATGTTCAAATATTCTCGAATGCTTGCGTTACGAATTGAATTCCGTTCACACTTTTGATCTATATGTGTGTGTGTACAAAACATGCATGATGTGGTATACGACAAATGTCTTGTCATTTTGGCATTTTTTTTTATTTTCATAATGGCGATGATGATGATACAGGCACAAATGACACAATGCAATATGTATAAATGACAATTTGGCAATTGTGTACATTTACCATTCAATCCTATAAAGATTCATTCAATGATGATGATGATAATTTTTTTTGTGTTTTGTATTTGTACTTCTGATATATATTCTATTATTAACCACACACACAGACAGCGAGAGATACATGCAGACATGAGAAAAGCAGCTAGAAAAAAAATCAACCAACATGACTAAAGAATAATACACATTTGTGACTTTGGCATTTCGCATTTTTTAAGCTTAAATCATTCACACAGACAATATAGATGCAAAAAAAAACACGCCGTATATCATCATCAATGGAAGACACGGAAGCGTTACATCTTTGAATGCTAATCTATTTTTGGTCTTTATGAAACTTGAAAAAATAACATTTACTACCACGATGAACATTGGATATCATTGAAAGTGTGTGTGTGGGAATTGAACAAAAAGATGGGTCATCATACATGAATTTTTTTAAAATACAACAACAACAAACTGTCATTTAACAACAACACCCACATATATATTATTATACAGAACTTTTAATTGAAATTTTGTTTATTTGGAATCTTACAAACAATAAAATTATTGAATGCCTGACTGAATGAATTGACAGATGAGAATTTTTTTTTCATTTCAATGAATTTTTGATTGAAAATACAAAATATAGTATAAAGCATATATATCAAAGTTCGATGATTCTCAATTTTTTTTTTGTTTTTGATTGAATGGATAAAAATCATGTGTGTGTGCACACAATAAATTAACAGTAATATGTTTTGCAATGTTGACCTATATTCTCTATCACTTTCACTTTCATTTTTTTCCCTTTTCAATATATTTATAAAAAAAACAATTTCTCAATGAATGAATGAATGAATGATCGACGACAACGATGAAAATCATCATCATTTGTTTTGAAGTAATAACAAATAACAAATAGTTTTATGTTCTCTTTTTTTTCTCACTTTTTTTTCATTTCTACATAGCATCAAAATAAGGATGATGGTGTAGAAATTTAAAGAGAATAAAAAAAACACGAAAATCTCATTCATAACCATATACACAATGAATATTATTTGTTCAATTATATTTATTTGATAGTGTGTTTAGTTAATTTGTTCAAACACACGTTTCTATCAAATGTGGCTGAAAAAAAGACCATGAAATAAATTGATTTGAAAAGAATGTCAATCATCATTTGATATATGTACAAAAAGTAATAACAAAAAAATTTTTTTTTTGTTCCAATTTTTTTTATTAATAATTTTTTTAAAATTTATTATTCACACTTGTTGTTGATAATATGCTGATGAATACAATTATCAATTGAAAATATACCTTTGCTTTTGGAAAGAATATATATTGGTGTATTAAATTTGATGAATTTGCTTGCCAAAGCACATTTTCATCAGCATGAACTTATCATCGTAATATCCTAATAATGATTGTCATCGTCAATCGTTTTTTTTTCACATTCGCATTTCTTATCTTTCTTTTTTTTGTCATCTTTTTTTTTTTGCTTTTTTTTGGTACATTTTTCTCTGTCTCTGTCTATTTAGTATATTCAAAATAAACATACACACACACACACTGTTCATCATTGATTTCATAGGGGAAAAGAAGAAGCTAAGAAAAGTGATATATATGCTATTTATTGTGATACTACAAACTACAATCATTACCACCATTATTATTATCATCATCATCATCATCAAAAATCATTGTAACCAACACCTTTTTTTGTTGTTCGAAAAATGGTCGTGGTTATGGTTTCTTTTTTGTTTGTTTGTTTGTTTATTGAGTGTATGTTTATATACAGGAATATTATGATAGAATATTGAATACATAAAGATTTAACTATTTTCAATTGTTCTGGCGAAGATTGTTTTTTTCTGTCTGTATGATGGATGAAAATGAAATGACTGCAATGACACAACAGCAAATCGCAATTATCATCATTATCATCATCGTTGTCAGTACCGCAAATTATTGCTTATGGTTTACTACAAAATTTAGGACGATTAGATTGTAGTGGGAAGTGTCTTTTTGAATTGAGTATTTTATTTATGAGATGGAGAGTAAAACAAGCATGTAAGCAATATGTTTGAATGTGCGCTTGTATCATTTTTGTCATCATTGGCGCCCTGGCTTATTTCAGAACAAACAAGAATCTCTTGATGATACTTGTTGCTGCGTTATGATTTGGCAAAATTTTGCATCGATTCAATTTTCGAATCGAGAAATGAATAAAATAATAAAAAAATGTTTAATTCATCATAAATTACCGGTTTGTGGTTTTGTGTGTGTGTGTGTGTGTGTGTGTTATAATTTCCGTTCACAAATTCGTCATTGTGGTTCAAGGTTTCTTTTTCCCGAATCGAATCTCAATCACAGTCTTAATATCCGAATGACATTTAAACAATTATCATTATCATTATACGGATAATAATAATCATATAAATATAGCATTATAAAAACTTTTGCTAAAATTATCGGAAAAAAATTGATAGTTTTAATGATGATGATGATGATGGTGAAAATGGCTGTTTGTCTGTCATTCTTATGGATTGATTTCGAAAGTCTTGTGATTGTCTACACTCGATGATTACATCTTACTATATTACTAGCTACACCACCACCACCACTACTACTACCGAAAAAGACGTCATACATTGCGGAAAAAAAAGAGTTTATATATCAATAATTGTGTTGAATTGAATACAAAAAGTGACATTTCTAGCTTGTAAATGCTTCTTTTTTGTTTCTATCATCAACGCCATCGTCGTCGACAATCGTTGTTGCTTCCATCAAATCAAATCAAGGATTGCCTTCCTTTTTGAAGACATTGGATGAATGTCTGATGAAGACAGCACCACATTTCCAATTATGTTGATGAGATGTTTATGGCAATATTGATTATGGATCGCATTTCATTCAATTTAAGAAAAATTGTTTGATTGTAATTTTTTTTTCTGTTTGTTTGACATTCTCATACAATGAGGATATAAATGTCTTTTGTACTTGTGCATTATCATTACGATTGGATCGATTGATCAACAATTTCAATTGAATTCATTTTTTTTTCTAATTTGTGGTTCATTTGTTGTTAATGCTGACGTTGGCGCCAAAAAAATAGCCTGTGATTAAAAAAAAAATCCCATTACTTTTTTTGCATCAATTTTGCACCAACAAAGAAAAAATCATTTTTTTTATCGTTCGTTTCTAATAATACGATAAGATTTTTTTTTTTGTTCTGTCAACCTGATCAATGTGTTTGTGCCGGGTAAGTAATAATTCGATTTGTTTTGCTTTTGTTAGCAAATTTATAATCAAAAGTCAATCATTTGTCAAAATGAAAGTTTGAATTTTTTTTTTGTTCATTGCCATAATTTCTTTAAATGATTATTATTATGCAATGTAATATTGATGTTTTGATTTTATATATTTGAAAAAAATGTGATTTCTATTAAGAAAGCAAAATTCTGGCAAAATTCCGGAAATATTTGTCAGTTTGTCGATTTGACACATATATTCTACTTTCACTTTATTAGAAAAAAATGTCGTTTTTTTTACCGCTCCTCCACACTTATCACGCTCATCACCATATCATGAAGTTTGAGGTCTGTTTGAAGATTGTTACGGCATTGTCTGTGTTGATTATGGCTATTATTTGTTGAAGATGATGATATGAAGATTATTCTAGAAATCCTTATTTGGTTTTTTTCCAATCGAATCAACATTGTGCTTGTATTGTGAATATATATTATATATATATCTGTATGTATGTTGCCATTGATAGTAATGTCTTGGCTATGTTTCTGTGATTTTATTATAATGATCGTGGTGTTGTGGTGGTGGTGGTATAGTTCAGAATTCAATGTCTTTAAAAAATGCAAAGAATTCTTTACATTTATTTCTTTTCTCTTTTTTTATTTTTGTTAATTTTCCTGACGAATGAAGATGAATGCGAAATTAAATGTGAATCAAATCAAATATTAGTGTAAGCGAGAATGTGATATCATCGTGTCTGTTGGATGTCTAGCCCTTTCTCTTAAATTAAATAGACAAATATACGGAAGGAAAACATTTAGTTAATTTATGACATACAAATAGTGTGTAACATTTGTAATTTTTTTGTTGTTGTTGTTGTTGTTGAATAAAAAGATTTTTGTTCAAATGAAATTTTTCTAAACATTCGATCGATCCATTCATCTATCTATTGAGGTAACCTTGTTATCCTTGTATGATGATCGATTTAAGTTTTTTTTTATAAATAAAGAGAGAGAGAAAGTAAAAAAAGAAAATGGAGAGAACAATCCCGTTATTTATTTATTTTTTCATTTTTGTCTATAAATGTTCATTAATGTTACATTCAAAATAATCAAATATCCATGTATGTGTGTGTGTGTATTTATGTGGATATACAAGTTTTAACTTTTTGCTCCATATTCAACAAATTCGTGTGTATTTGACATCTTAATTGTTCATTTATTTTCATATCTACACATTATAGCTGTCATTGAATTATATACATTTTTGTTTCACCTGTTTATTAATTGTATTTGTGTATATTTGTTTCTTTTATTTTTTTTTATAGCTTTTGATTCAAATATAAACGTTGCCATCATGTCATCTAATCATCGTAAACGTCGTGGAAATTTGCCCAAAGAATCTGTTAAAATTCTACGAATGTGGCTTTATGAACATCGTTATAATGCATATCCATCAGATCAAGAGAAACAATATCTGTCACAAATGGCTAATCTTAGTGTACTTCAGGTTTGCAATTGGTTCATTAATGCCCGACGAAGGATATTACCAGATATTATACGCAAAGAAGGCAATGATCCTTTGAAGTATACAATTACAAGGAAAAGCTCAAATAAACGGCAAAATAATCATGGTAGCCAAAATCATATTTCATCACGTACAGTTTCACAATACGGTTTTGGTTGTATAATCGATAATCAAAGGTATCAATGGCATTGAAAGGAATTTCTTTTGATTAAGCGTAAAAAACAAAACATTTGACATTTTTCATTTATTTTTATTTTTTAATGTACTGATACAGATGTACTACAAATGATGTTGATGATGATGAAGATGATGATGGATTCAGTTCGAATGACAGTAGCGAAGATATTGATAGCAGTGCTGATTCGGACAATGGTAGTACGACTAGCACGGCCAATTCCAATACAAGTGCCTATAGTAGACCATTGAGCTGTTCATCATTTAACGGTATATATGATTTTCTGAAAAAGAATTTTTATTTGATTTAATTTTTTTTTCTAGATTCACCATTAAAACTGACCAAAAGATGGAGAAAGAATCATGAAGAAGAGCAACAATTACAACAAGCCGAATTTAATTTAATTGTTAATGATAATAATAAAAGCAATGGAAAAACAAAACGAGCCATTCTGGATATAGATCATTCAGGATCGCCATTCGTACAATATCACCACCGACATCATCATCATTATAATTCATATCGTGTTAGCAATACGACAACATCAATTGTAAATTGGATTAATCAAACGACGGGCAATTCGGCTGCTGCCGCAGCTGCAGCAACAATGATGCAATTATCATCATCATCATCTAATTGTTCGAATGAATCATATTCTCCAGATCTATCTTCATTGAATGATCATTCACTTTCATCACCATCGACAACATTATCTTCATTATCATCATCAATAAATGGTGATGATCATATTGAACAACAATCAATATCATCATTATCATCAACATCATCATCTGTAGCCGGATCACCATCATCATTTAATTATCTATATCTATTAGCTTCGGCTGCTGTTGAAAGGCTAAGCAGCAGCAGTAACAATAGCAATGATGATGATCATCACCAATCTTCAACTATCAAAAATGATGAAAGTAATAATAATCTAAAATTGGCCATTAAAACGTAACACCTAAACCTTACTTGAAATTAATTTACTATCGCCCAAAACAGACTCTAATATTAGACTCGCTATCATTCAAGACTCAAAACAAAAAAATCAAGAGACAAAAATTTTTAGATCAAATTCTACCTCTTTCTTTCTTTTACACATGAATTTCGATATTTTTTTCGTTATCGGTCATTAATCAATTAGATTCGAATTTAGAAATATTCAAACAAACAAACAAAAAAATAAGTTTCCATTTTGGTTTTAATTTATTTTTTGACTTGTTTCCAATTTTTTTTAAATATTTTATTCATTGCCCTTTTTCTTTCCCTTTCACACACACAAAGTTGATTGATGATTTTTTTCTAGTTGTTATATTGTATGTTGTTTTTACAAAATATATGTTATCAACCCTATCCAGCGATCCATCAAACATTTTATACAAAAGCATTTTAGTAAGTTCTATATTTCTAATTCTATTTTTTTTTTTTGCTCATTTGATTCTATCACTTTATATTTACTAAATAGTTTAAGTTGAATTTTTTTTCCATTTTAATATAATTTTCTTGTAATGTGCCACAAACTTACATATAGATGCCATGTTGTTTTTTTTAAATATCATTATCATCATTTTACATTGTTTCTGATAAGATTTGCCATGCCGATGTTTTTTTTTTCTTATAAAACAAAAAAAAAAAAAAATAGCAACAGGTGCCACTTGATTTTGAACCAAATGTTTGCACACTTACACAGCCACATTTTTTTTGACCTAGTCACACATTGACACAGACATACAAATTCAAACAAAAAAAAACAAAACAATGGCCTTATTGTTGATCATCAATTTTTTTTTCTATATTTTATTAATTAATGACAAGAATTGTAATCAGCCCAAAATATGAAATTTGCTTCTTGTTTGATAATCAATCAATCCATTTTATTGGTTATTTTTTTTTTTGTTCCGTTATTTTATATTTTAATCAATTTTAGTTTGTTATAATTAATGATGATAATAATCTCAAAGATAAATCTCGATGCTGTTAAAAACTTTTGCTCAATTTTTTTTTCTCTTGTTCACCTTTTCATTTATACATACATACATACATACACAAATCACCTACTAACATATCGCTTTTTTTTCTTTTTTGGTTTTTTTTTGTTTTGGGTGTAAAGAAAAATTTATTAAAAAAAATTTTTTACAAACACACACCAACTCACAAGCACAAACTTAGATTTACATCATTTTATTGTCAGAATATTTTACCAATATCATCATCATACTATATATAATATATATGGAATTGAAATTTTTAATAAAATTGAATTTTCAAATTTATTCATTTTTCAAATTGAATAAAAATTATTTGAAAAAAAAATATTTATGCAATCCACGGAAACGTTGCATCTGTAAGTACGCCACAATCATTGTTTTTCATGCTAATCAATATATATCCATCATTACCCCAATAGGTAGACCATGAATTCTTTACAAGCCAATATTTCTCGCCATTAATATCACCGAATCCAACAGCTAAAACTTGATGATCAAGATTTTTCGAACTACATTTTGGATCATAATAGATTCCATGTGAATAGAATGTAAACGTTTTTTGTGATGCATCCACACCGATGCTGACTGGTCCATGATAATATAATGCCACTTTCATTGCTTCAACATCACCAGCAGTTATATTATAGAAACCTTTGATTTGAACCGATTTTTTCACATCTTTATCATGACATTTACCATCGACTCCTAAATAATGGCCATAATCTTCTTCGGTGGCAATTCCACCACTTTTCATGATATAATCATATGTTTGGAAATCTTCACCACCATCACAACCATTATTATCTTCGGGCCAACTACAATCAACAAGTTGTTGTTGTGATAATTTTAATAAACGGCCAGTTTTAACGAAATATTGTCCTTCGATCGTTCCCGTAGCACCAAATGACCAACAGCTACCACAAATAGCCTGATCTTTGACTGGAGTGACGGCACCAATCAAACGCCAATCCCATTGACTCGGTATACTGGAGACATCATATTTGCTCTTATCGAATGGAACACCTCCTTTATTAGCGTTCATTACTTGAATTTTACCACGGATTCGATTCATCTCTTCATCCGTACGATCGGCTAAATGATTAACGGCCAATTGATAATGTAAATTTTTACGATTATGTGCCATAATGAAACGATAATTTTGCAAGAAGATGAATCTTCGGAAATTGACTTCCTTATTTTTGTTCGTATAATTTTTGCCATGTTTTTCATTAAAATTATTAAAATTTTCATCAACATGTCCATAGTCATTGAGAATGAATTCTCTCATTGGATTCATGAGAGCGGCAGCTTGTTTACCTGGTCCAGGAAAACCACGGCATTCATATTTTTGATATATATCAAAAACTTTTGGATCAATTTTATTAGTCCAATATGATTCGTAGAAAACTTCGTATTTATCATAATGAGATCCCATAAGACTATCATAGCCCATCATCAAATAAAAAACTGGAATAGCATTTCCATCGGCATCACGTTTCAATATGAAAACATATTTGTTATCTTTTTCTCCCAGATTAACACGATATTCCCATTCTTCACAATATTCTGATGATAATGTTGGTAAACTTTTAGTCAATTTGTTACAGATACCACGTTGTTTGAATTGAAAATTCGATAAATCTGGCAAAACCGATTGAATTGTAACTGGAGAGATTGGTGATGCTTCCATATTGAAACAAACACGATCGGTTTGCTGATTATTTCGAACCATGTAGGCAATCTTGTAGAATTGCCCTAGATCTGCTCTTTGTACAGTCAATTGTAGATCACCATAATAATCTATACGGCTTTTGTTTGCTGTTTCATCGTAATATGCGGTAAATGGTTCATCGATTTCGGCATATGGTAATACAATTCGTCCACTTATTAGATAATTTTTACTAAATGTTGGAGTTGGTGGAGAACAGTTGGCCAACACCAATGATGCTAAAATCATATATCATATATATAGTAATATTTAAGGTTTATGAAACAAAAAAAAAATTCAATCCATACTTACCACTTAGAACAAAGAAAAGCAAGAAAACTGGTGACTTCATCATTTTCTGAATGAATGGCAAATGGCAAACCAAAAAAAAAAAAAAACGTCGTCATCAAGAAAAGGCAGCGTTTAAATACAAAATATGAAAATGCGTCTAAATATTTGAACATCTTATCACACTCATCGTCTATATATTTTTTTATTTGATAACCCGGATTTGTATATGAAATTGTTTCTATGCTTGTGAGTGACTAGATCAATAACCAATTGATTGACTTGTTATGGTAATATAATCAGATTTTTTTTTTGTCATTACTTTGAGTGATTGATTAAAACAATTGAAAAAATTTTCGTTATCAAACATTTATTATACACTGTCTTGTGACTTGATCAATTAGAATATACAAATGATTATCAATCTATAAGAGTTCACAAGAATTTCAAGGATAAAAAGATTTAATGATTTATTCGTAATCCTAGTCGTAATTTAGCAGATCTGGCTCGTGGATTTTGTAATATTTCTTCTTCTGTGGGAACTTGAAATTTTTTTTGATAAAATTTCCATATTTTTAAACGTTTTGTCTGATCAGCATAATTATTGTTAGGATGAATGATATAATCATCGCTTTTGGGTGGCAACATTAAATTATTACCAGCTTGATCTACAAAATGACTTTTAATTATCTTGTCTTCAAGTGAATGAAATGCAATAATAGCAAGTAGACCTCCATTATGACGTTCATTGGCGATCATTCCGTTATCATCATCTTCGTTGTATGATTCTGGTTTAGATATCTTTAAATATCTACTCAATACAGGTATAACATGATTCAATTCGTTTAATTCATTGTTGACAAATATACGAAGTGCCTGAAATATTTTTGTTGCTGGATGTGTGGTTCGGCCAATTTTATCTCTCGAAATATTTGCATTAGTCACAATTGATTGAACCATTTCGGCCAATTCACGTGTCGTATTTATACGTTTCATTAAAAAACGTGAATCAACAATTGTTTGAGCTATTTTCTTTGCATTTCTCTCTTCACCATAGACTTTGAAAATTCTTGCCAATTCGTCAGCATTTAATGTATTAATTACATCGGCTGCTGATGGCATTTGAGGATTTCGATCACCGTCCATTCGCATATCGAGTGGTCCATCTCGAAACGAAAAACCACGAACAGGATCATCGTATTGAAATGAAGAAGCTCCAAGATCGATGATGGCACCATCGAATGAATGATAAGGAATAGCAATTTTTTGCAACAGGCCATTCATTTGACTGAATCGGCCTAACAATGGAACGATTTTTTGGCCACAATTATTCTGTTCGATCTTTTTTGCCAGTAATACAGCTCTTTCGAATGCTTGATGATCACGATCTAAAGTGAATATGGTGATTTTTTTATTCGTTGACAAAAGATATTTCGTATGGCCACCACCGCCAAATGTCAGGTCGAGAAAAAATTGTCCATCTTTTGGCGATAATATTTTGGTGATTTCTTTGGCCAACACTGGTATATGTGTAATTGTTTCAACATTATTATCATTGTTTATAATAGATTTTTTCAGATTATGAATGCCAACGAAATTGGAAAATTTTGTTGAAATTATCCGCATAGTTTTTCAATATTGAATCAATTAAAGAGCAAAGTCTACGAACATGCACGCAAGAATCGAATCAGCTGATTTGATTGGCGCACTTTGTGCTTTTTGAATAAACAATGCATACTCCCAAAAATTTATGTCGTATTTTTTCTATCATCGACCGATCGATGATATGGACATGTTTGTCTTCATATTCAACAACCACAGCCTCTGATAGACGACGGGCAGGTATTCCAAAAAAATTACCGATTGCAGGTGTTAAAAATGTCTTACTTGTATCGTCAGCTAAAGGCGGTGTTGGAAAATCATTGATTGCTGTTAATTTGGCCTATGCTATTAGATCTTTAGATCAGGTATGTTTTTTCGATTTTGGCTTATCATCTCAAATCTAATGAATATTTTTTTTTATTTAGAACAAAAGAGTTGGCATACTTGATGCCGATGTATATGGGCCATCATTACCAACTATGATTGGTTTAAGAGAAAAACCCACAACTAATAAACGTGAGAAATGTTTTTTTTTTAATGATGATATTGATTTAATTATCAATTTTTATTATGTGTAGAACAGAAAACCTAATAATTCCATTGGTTAACTATGGAGTAAAATGTATGTCTATGGGATTTCTAGTCGATGAAGAGAATCCAATCGTTTGGCGTGGATTAATGGTCATGTCTGCCATGGAAAAACTTTTACGATCAGTGTATTGGGGAGAACTAGATGTATTGATTGTTGATATGCCACCTGGAACAGGCGATACTCAATTGTCAATTGTACAGAACATACCAATCGATGGTATTATTATGGTTACGACACCTCAAAAAGTTTGCCTAGCCAGATGTTGTTCGTGGTACAAAAATGTTTAATGATTTAAATGTTCCCATTTATGGATTTGTAAAAAACATGAGCCATTTTGTATGTGGTAAATGCTCACATCATGAACCAATTTTTGATTCCAACGAATTAGAAGGTTTGGCTAAAAAATTTAACACAGAAATTTTAGCCAACATTCCTTTGGATCGTAATTTATCAAAAGCTGCTGATGATGGTTGCCCGTTAGTAATCAAAAATGTTAATAATCCAATTTCACAAATATTTATTCAGCTTGCAGAAAAAGTTTTATCCAAATTAGAAAATCAAAGATGAAAAAATTAAACGATGTTCAGATCAGAAATCGCTTCGTCAACAGAACGAAACAAAACAACTTTCCAGAGCAAAAAAGCTACAAATTAACGTATCTTTATTGTTCTGGCCGTTGTTTCGGATAATCGTTTGTTCAGATATCCGTTCAATCATCATTTCTGATACATCGCAATTAAATAAATAAATGATCTTTTATGATAATCATCATGATTAATCATCATGTAGTTTTCTCATCATTTTGAAACATCTACAATTTAATTAGATGTTCAATCAAATAAGATCAAATACGTAGTTCTGATTAGGAAGAAAAAAGATAGAAAAGAAAGGGAAAAGATAAAGGATGAATAAAAAAAAGGGTTAGAATTCTAGACCAAGGATAGAATAATCATAAGGAAAGAAAAAGAATAAAGAAAATGCTGTTTGAAAAGAGAGCTAAAGAAAATTTTGTCCTGAAAAATGAGACGCTAACATGTGACCAGTCATAAATATATGTACCAAAAATTATATATGGCAAAAATTTTTCATAGCTAACAAAGTTTTGGATACAAAAACTTGGTCGAAATCACCAACAATTGAATGCTGTGTATGATAAATCTGCCATGTTTGCAAAAAAAACTTCCGATTTTAATCTCAATTCAATAATTGATAATTGTATCGTTTGGAAAGATGATGTTGGATATCTTCCGGGTAGTTCTTTGAAATTTAAACGTGATCAGGATGGTGAATTATGGTTACATGATCAAGATGAAAATTCCAGTGCTAGTAGCAGCGACGATGATGATTATGATGATGATGAGAATGATAGCTTTGAAACTATACGAAAGAAGCAAAAATTAATAAAAGATCATTTATTTGATCGAAATGATAATGATCATTTGGAAATATCACTTTGTTCGCGATGTTTTAAATCCGATTTCAGAGAAAATCTCCTTAAGAACAACAAATATTGCAAACAATGTGCTCAAATCGATCCACAAATGTACAAAATATATAAAAATTTCGATTCACATTCAACGCCTAAAAACATTGATCAAGATGAAGAGAAACACATTAATCCATTACGAAAACTTACACAACGAAAATTATCCAATGATTTTGAACTTCCGACTGAATTTGAATGGGAAAAATATTTGAGCAAATATCAGATCGAATCGTTACCATCTGTATATTTTTTACCAGAACAAAATTATCCCTCTATGCGAAATGAATTTAAAGTTGGCATGAAACTTGAAGGCATAGACCCATCTCATCCGTCCAAATTCTGTGTTTTAAGTATTGTCGATATTCAAGGTTTTCGTTTGCGATTACATTTTGATGGTTATAATGGTCGATTCGATTTTTGGGTGAACGCCGATAGTAAACAAATTTTTCCTATTGGTTTTTGTAAGAAAACTTATAGAAAACTTGAATATCCACCTGGATTGAGTACATTCAACTGGAAAATATATTTATCAGTAACAAATAGTAAAGCGGCTCCCGAAAATCTATTCAGTATCAATAAAGTTCCATTTGATCGATCGATTATTAAGGAATTTTCTATCAATGATAAACTTGAAGCAGTCGATATTGCAAACAGTGCATTGATATGTGTTGCTACAATCAAAGACATTCTCAATGATCAAATTTTGATCCATTTCGATGGATGGGATGATAGTTTTGATTATTGGACACCAGTAACATCGCCATTAATTCATCCAATCAATTGGTATTTAAAATTATAATAATAGACAATAACAACTATAACAATGAATATTTTTTTTTAATTAGGTGTAAATCTAAATCAAAATGCTTGACTGCACCAAATGGATACCGTAAAGAATTTTCATGGGATGATTATCTCAAAGAAACAAATTCAAAACCAGTTCCTGAAAATGCCTTCAATTTTGAAGAGAAAAAATCCCGTTCATTGTTCCATTTTTGGAGGCCAGGAATGCGTTTGGAAGCTGTTGATAAACGTAATCCACATTTGATTCGAGTTGCATCTGTAGTCAATCGAAATATGCACTCCATAACAATTCATTATGATGGTTGGGATGAAAAGTACGATTGTGAGGTAAGATTTTCAATAAAAATTCTCTAATCAGCATTAATGAATTTATTTTTTGTTTAGTATGACGAAGATTCACCAGATTTGCATCCAATTAATTGGTGTCATCTAACAAATCATAAATTAGAACCACCTCCCAACAAATGTGAGCATATTATTGTGTTTCTTCTATTTAACATTATGTTTGTTTTTTGTTTTGTTTTACAGATTTGGCTAAATTGAATACATTATGTCCAGTTCCATATTGCAATGGCTATGGTCATTATAAATGGTACAAATATCGAACACATTCTCGTGAAAAAGATTGTCCTTATTCAAAATATAATTATGATTTGGAAAGAGTCGAAAATCTTGATCGATTTGCCGATATGATTGTTTCCGATAGTGAAGGAGACGATATGAGTGAAAATAATTTTTATACTTTCGAATTCGGTATTGATAGCGATATGATAAAATGTGAAGCTAAACTACAAGAAAAAATTCATCCATATTATTTGAAATTAATTAAGGAAAATTATTTAGAGATGAAAAGAACACTTAAAACGAATAATGTTCATACGTTACGATATTTAATGGATTATGTCAAAAGTCTTGATTTCAATCCATTCGATATTGTTGGATTCGAATGTCAAAAAATGTATGAAGTAATTGAAAAATTAACAAACAGTTCTGAAACGGCCAACATTTTTTATCAAGAGGTATGAATAATTTAATGAGCTATGAAAAATCATTAATCAAATTTTTTTTTTAATTTTTCAAAAATATTTGATCATATGAAGAAAATTGATGGTATCACATTTCTTTGTCTTCGACACGAAGAAATTACTAGCAAACTAAAAATTGATCTCAATTCGGCCGTAAAAATTGTTCCATATCTATTTGCCAATCTTAAATTTCTATTCAAAGATGGTTTTTAAATTCAAATCGAACAATAAATAACGAATGATTTAATGAATAAATTTTTTTTTTAAATTACTTATCATTCAATGTCATCAAATCAGAATATAATTATTCTAATTTGAAATGCACGCATGACTTTTTTTGTCATATTCTGTTACCTACGAATTTATTTTAAGTTTTGTTATTATTGGTATTCCCATGAAAACCGACCAACCTATCTATGGCAGTGATCACCCATCACTTTGGAAACAGAGTAATGTTGCCACAAATTGACAAGCTACCGTTATTCTTTTGGTTTGTTTTCTCTGCATACATATTAAACACTCAAGAAATCGGTTGTTTGTATGGGTTTTTTTTCAATTCTAATAGTACACTCTCATCTTGACAATGACATTTTTTTCAATTGTAGGAATTATTTTCAATAAAATCCTGTTAATAAAAAAAAATATATTCATCCCCATTTTTTTTGCATTAAATTTCTATTCAAGAATTGTTTTATTTTTTCGTAGAAAATATTTAAATTTTTCTATTAATTTCCACTTTTTTAATGATTCCAAGTGGCCATCCATTCAATGATGATGAATCGTTATGTGACATTGAGTCAATTGGGTGATGGAACTTATGGTTCAGTATTTTTGGGACAAAAAATCGATACCGGTGAAAGGGTGGCAATTAAAAAGTAAGAATAAATGGATTGATTAGTTTTTTTTAAAGTATATCTTATTATTGATATTAAACCGGAAAAAAAATCGTTCGTTCATCATCGAATTAATAAAGAATGAAAAGGAAATATTTTTCATGGGAAGAATGTATGAATCTTCGTGAAGTCAAGGTATAATATTTTTATGTGATTAACCATTTTTTAAAAAAATAAAAAAAAAATTATATTTCTTTTTAAATAATAGTCATTACAAAAATTGAGCCATCCAAATCTAATCAAATTAAAAGAGGTGATCCGAGAAGATAATACGTTATATTTTGTTTTTGAATATATGAAAGAAAATCTCTATCAATTGATTAAAGATCGGTATATAGGAATAATTTAATTTTTTTTGTTTGAGCTCAATATTCTGAATTAATTCTCTCTATAATTTGTTTCGTAGCGAGAAACCCTTTGCAGAGAAAATAAACTGCAACATTTTATATCAAATATTGCAAGGTTTATCCTTTATGCATAAACATGGATTTTTTCATCGTGATATTAAACCGGAAAATTTACTATGTATGGGACCGGAATTGATAAAAATTGCTGATTTTGGCCTTGCTCGTGAGATACGATCACGACCACCATATACAGATTATGTTTCCACTCGTTGGTATCGAGCACCAGAAGTTCTTTTACGTTCTACCAATTATAATTCACCAATAGATATTTGGGCTGTTGGTTGTATAATGGCAGAATTGTATACACTTCAACCATTATTTCCTGGTAGAAGTGAAATTGATCAAATTTTTAGGGTCACTTCTGTGCTTGGTACACCCGACAAGAATGATTGGTCTGAAGCATATTTATTGGCAAACACAATGAATTTTCGTTTTCCACAATTCACATCGATACCAATCGAAACGATTGTAGGTAACATATCTAATGAAGGTCTTCAATTTTTAAAGAGTACACTTCAATGGAATCCACAAAAAAGACCAACGGCAATTCAAGCACTTAAGTTTAGTTATTTCCAGAATGCTACCAATTATCATCATCAAAGCGATAAAAGCAACAGTGTAAAAACGGCACCAACCATATCTGAATATAATAAAAAAATTATGACAAATACAGCATCCGCTTATAATAAAGCTTCAACTAATAATATGTTGATCAAAACGGTACCAAGCTATATTGGATCACCAAATGTTGATAATCATAGTATACAACAATTACAAATGCAAATCGGTAACAATCATCTGAATCAATCATCATTAATTGGTCAACGAAAAAGTCCCGATAATAATTCGTTGAACAATTCGAATAATAATAATAATAATAATCATAAATTCTCAATGAAAGATCAATATCTTTCAAGCTCAAGATACATTGCCGGACAAAATACAAAGAAAAATTCGTATTCAAATAGTAAAAATTCTAGTAAATTTTATTCATTGAATGATTATTATATCAATTAATGAATTAATTTTTTCATAGGTGACCAACAATCAACAATATTTGGAAATTTTCGTAAAAATTCAATCGCTTCAAATAAATCTGCCGTAAGTAACGGAAGGAAACTGTATGCATCATCACATTATGGCAAAACGGATTGGTCAGCAAAGTATGTTGTTGTTATCAAATTAACAGAAAACAAACGTCAAATTGAATTATTGATTATTGCATTTTTTTTTGTCCTAGGTACCTATAAAAGGATCAATATTGCTCGGATATATTTTTTTGTTTCGTTTTTTTTTGAAATTCAAAGTCTAATGAATGAGTAAAAATTAATGACATCATCACAAGACATATGATTCGATATTTTATTTTATATATCATCAACATATATACTAATAAAATAAAAAAAAAATATAAAGAAATGCTCTTATTGCTCTATTGTTGACTGTATTCAATATATATAAAATAAAATAAAAAACCCATATGTTATAATAATAATGACAAAACATGAATCGAATTTGTCCAAAGGTTTTCTTCTTCTCCTTCTTTTTTTTCGTCATCGAGTATTTTGACATTTTGTTTGCGGTTGCAGTTGTTGTAATAAAATGCATCGTATGACTTTCCGATTGAAATCAAAATCAAAGTCTCTTTCAAAAAAAAAAATATTGGAATATGCGATCTTTGATTCGATTCATTTTTTAAGAGCATATCGATCGGTTATAGTCCGTCCATTCATTCATTTGTTCATTCATTTATTCATCCGTCCGCATTAAGGGCACACACACACAAAAAAAAATTATTGCTCAAGTAGCAAAGTCTTTGCAAAGATATACAACAAATAAGATATTTACACATAAACTAAAATTTTAAATAGAAAAAAAATTCATTGACATTAACGATGAAAAACCCATTGAATAGAAAAAATTAGCTAGCAAACAAGCTATAGGCGAAAGATCCAGGCTAGCAAAATAACTGGATAAAACTGGACAAAAGCGGTTGATAGTAGGCATTATTATTTTCTTCTATAAAATGGAAAAAAAATTAGAAACTTTTCAAAAAGATAGCAAAGAACGGCGATCCTTAACACAGATGAATCATTGGGATGACTAACATGTTATGATGATGTTTTGTTTTATTCATCGTTTAACTTACACATAAGTTTAGTGAAAATCACAAGTCAAACCGAATTTAGCCGATTTTGGCCAAATAAATCCGGTTATTTAGAAATTATAATTATTATTATTATTAAGGATAGGATATTTGTTTGACAAAAGTTTTGAATCTAAAATTTTACTATACTATAAATAACAAGTTTATTTAAAGAATTGATAAAAACAAGCGTCATTCTAAATGAAAATCAAAACTAAATAAACAAATCAAATCAAATATTATATTATTATGATGGTATTAATTCAGAATTTTCAAACAAAATTAATTACAAACAAATTTTAAGGACATAATAATTTAATTATTCAAACTATATTTAGTGTGAATAATAAAATGTTGTATTACAAAATTGTCATTCACAATACAATCGCTCAATCAAGTCTTATGACTCGTCCTTTACAACGTGTCATTTCAAATCAATCGGTTCGAAGTCGAACAAAAAAAAAGAAAAGAAAAAAAAAATCTGGATATTGATTAATTATACAGTGTAATAATATGATGGAGCGCGTGTTTCAACATTTGTATTCCAAAATACAAATACCAAGTTCATTTTTCAACATATAATATATATTGAAATTCACTTTAATTATGATGATGATGATGATTATGATGATGATAAAAAGATTTGATTTTCCCTCATTGTAAATGCATACATATAATGATCATCATCATATATATAGCATTCGATTGGTAGCCGCCATGCGACAATTGAATGAACATTATCAGCATAAATATAATCATCATCATCATGAACAAGACTTTGATCGACGATCATTACCATTGCAACCAAAACGTCATCATCATCATTATATAGAGTTTGGTATACCCGATTACATTGCCAACAACACTTGCCGCCCCTCTACCATATTATCATTTTGGTATTACATATACCTTCAGAATAAAGTTTATCCTTTGTGTGTATGTGTATGTAAAGGACGAAAAATTTTTGGTGTCCATAACCATATATAAAAAGCGACGCACATTTCCATCATTTATTCACTCATTACTCAAACAAAAAGTTTTCTAAAGCAAAGTTGCATAAGACAACTTTCAATGCTATACGATCATCGTGTTTAAGAAATTTTTACTGAATCTTAGCCAAAAATCATCCTTTGAAAAGACAACTTTTAAAATTGTACTTAAATTTTCTATGAAGAAAAGCTTTTGAAGAAGACGATTTTTTCAATCCCTCAAAAAACCCAAAATTGTTTTTAAAATTCCGTCGATTAATTTACTTTCGAAAATTTTCGGGTGGGCAGCTACTCTTCAGGTATTATGAAATTGTTGTAAAAAAATTGTATCAAACATAAATTCTAAAAAATGATCATTTAATTTCATTTTATAAACAGGGGCTTTATCACATTAGTCCCGAAGTTTTGGTGAATTGTTTCTTGTTTGAAGCGAAATATTGTGACGGAGACCCACCTTGGAAACGTTAACCATATTGAAATCCATATTGTGATTATCAGCCATATTTTGGATTTTTCTTTGAATTATTCAATTGGATTTTTTGGACATTTACGACTGATCATTCTTTGGAAAAAAACAAACGAAAATGAAAATTACAGTACTGGAAAAACTTTTTGATCAAAATCCTTCAGTCGATGATATTATCGGCGAAACGATCATGAAACGCAAAAATGAAGATGCGTTCTATGTTTGTGATGTAAATGATATACTACGCAAGCATAAAAATTGGCTTATGAAATTGCCACGAGTTCGTCCATTCTATGCTGTCAAATGTAATGCAGCTCCCATTGTTCTCGAGGTATTGTCCTCGGTTGGTGCTGGATTCGATTGTGCATCAAAGGTAAGTGAATTCTTATATATTTAATTTGATTCATTTAATAATTTGATGATTTCATTTTAGAATGAAATCGATACTATTCTGGATCTTGGCGTTCATCCTGATGATATAATCTATGCTAATCCATGCAAAACCAAATCATTCATAAGCCATGCATCATCAATGGGTGTCGATTGTATGACTTTCGACAATGAACTCGAACTTTACAAAGTGCGTCAGCTTCATCATAACGCCAAAATGGTTTTGCGAATTAAAGTCGATGATAGCCATTCAGTTTGTCGTTTTAGCGCCAAATTCGGTGCTGATTTGGAACAAGTTCCACATCTTTTGCAATTGGCTAAAAAATTAGGAATCGAAATTGTTGGCTGTAGTTTTCATGTGGGAAGCGGATGTGAAGATGCAAACTCATATCAGCAAGCCATTTCAAATGCTAAATATGTTTTCGACATTGGTGAAAAATTGGGATTCAACATGACATTGTTGGACATTGGTGGTGGATTTCCCGGCACATCAAATGCAGTTATTCCATTCGACGACATTGTTAAAGTCATTAACGAATCATTGGACATTTACTTTCCTGAATTCGATAGCAATGGAATGAAATCTAAAGTAAAAATCATTGCTGAACCTGGACGATATTATGTAAGAATTATTTTAATAACTGAATTCCTTCTTATTCTTAATATTTATTTATATTTATATGAATATGATTTCTAGGTTGCATCAGCGTTCACACTTGTTACTAATATCATTGCTAAACGTTCATTGCGTAATAACGAAGGCAATCTGAACAACATGTACTACATCAATGATGGTGTATATGGATCATTCAATTGTATCATTTTCGACCATGTTCAAGTTTATCCCAATCCATTCCCAACCAATAATGAAACATTGGAAGGTCGTGAATATTGTTTATCAACAATCTGGGGTCCAACATGTGACAGTATGGATTGTATCAATCGTGATATAATTTTGCCGGTAATGCATGTCGGTGAATGGCTCGTGTTTCGTGAAATGGGCGCTTATACATTGGCTGCCGGTACAAATTTTAATGGCTTTAAAATGCCATCATTGAAATACTATGTAACTGGCTACACCTTAAGCATGTTGAAAACATTACGAAATTGGTCCAAAATTTATCGAATTATCGAAGAATCGGACGAATTCATTGAAGAAGATGATTCGTTGTTTGAAACATTCTATTTTGATAAAATCAATCAGACAGATAACCTTATTCAGGTTCATTGATTAGCATTATTGGCTGTCACCCTATATCATAGACAAATTGTCCACAATCAATATCTAATTACAGCCATTTTTATTTTAAATTTTACGCTTTACCTTAAATATTGTATTGATTCTTTTAAAATTATTTCTGATTTTGACTCGTATAATTTCAAACATGGAAAAAATGTTTCAATCATTGACAATGATTTTATTGAATTTAATAATAAATGGAATAATAAATTTTTTTTTAATCAATTCAATTCAAATATCGTAATTTCTACTTTTACTTTGGCCATAAGTTTGTACAATGAGAGTGATTCATGACTCGTATTATTTTGGCACCTAGGATTCGATCATCATTCATGCCTTTTTGTTTTGAAAATGAATTATTGAAATTCAAAACATTCAAAAAACATTAATACATTTCAAATTCAATGTACAAACATTTTCAAAATGAAGTATTTTCGTGCCAATCAATTAGGAATCCAGATGATTCCAGAATTTTTACATCGAAAATTATTTGCCAAGAAATTACCTGTTTCGATAAATAATAGTCGCAAAAACATGATTATTGATCAGCTGAAAAAATCCATTCAAAACATTGAATTTAAAATCGATAATACTTCTTCACCTATTGTTACCAAAAATCCTTGGCGAGAATTGATCGCATATCTTCCTGAAATAACGAATAACGATGTTATAACGCACATTAATAGTTTAGGACGACGTTACAGCGAACCATATTTGAAAAAGATTGAAAAATTATTGCAAATACCTGATAATTTGCTGACAAATACACCGAAAAATTGGAGTTTTAATCATGGCTGGACTCGTTATGAATTAATCAACGACAGTGTAAACACTTGCTACAAATCGGAACCAGTCGAACACCCATTGGAAGATGCGTTAGTGTTCGATGTTGAAGTAAGTTTAGACAAAAACAATTACAATCGTCCAACATTGGCCGTAGCCTTATCACCGAATGCTTGGTATTCGTGGTGTAGTGATGCATTGATCAGCATTAGTCATGATCAAATTACAAATGATTTCAATTTCAGCAGCAAAATCACCATAGATGATTTGATTCCAATGGGAACATTCGCCAATGCTGAGCGATTAATCGTCGGTCATAATGTCAGTTTTGATCGTTCATTTATTCAAGAACAATATAAAATTGATCTAGATCAAACTAGATTTCTCGATACGATGAGCTTACATATCTGTGTGTCAGGCCTAAATCAAGAGCAGAAAATTTTTGCCATACGTAATGGAAATCCTTGGGAAACCATATCTTCATTGAATAATTTGAATGATGTATATAAATTATATTGTCAATCGAAATCGGGTATTTCAAAAGATCCACGTGATGTATTCATTAAAGGAACCATGATTGATGTGGTTGAAAATTTCTCTTATCTGACCGATTATTGTGCTACTGATGTTGTTGTAACCTTACAAATATTGAAATCATTATTCCCTCAATTCATCGATAGATTTCCATCGCCAATAACATTGGCTGGAATGTTGGAAATGTCTGTCATGTATTTACCTGCAAATCAAAACACATGGAAACGTTATCTGGACGAATCACAATCCATTTATAATCAATATAAAAATGAAATTAATGAAACATTGAAAGAAATTGCTTGTGAATCCTGTCAAGCATTTGTGAATGAAGAATATAAGAAAGATCCATGGTTTTGGGATCTTGATTGGAAGACACGTACTATTGCTTATAAAAAATCGTTCAAAGAGATTCAATATGACAAATTTAAAGATAAGGATTCCTTCATAAAAGAATTGATAGAAACAAAAAAACATTTGAAAAAGAATCAACCAATTTTACCTGGATATCCGCAGTGGTTTGTGGAATTATGTGAAAATAGCAAATATCTCAACAAAGTTGATGCATTGGATTTCAATGATATATTCAATTTTGATCAATTTAATATAACGACAAAATTGCGAACTATACCGAAAATTCTACAGCTAATGTGGAACGGATATCCATTATTTTTCGATCAAACATATGGCTGGGGATATCTAGTTCCGTATACGAATGACGTAGAAGATGAATCGAATTTTCTACCGTTTGAAACAATGAAAAAATTTATTGATGACAATAATTTTGAATACTTGGATCTTGAAAAATGTATCAAAGATGTTAAAATTCCTGGATGTTTATTCTTTAAACTACCTCACAAAGATGGACCAAATAAACGGGTTGGAAATCCGTTATCTAAGGATTTTATTAAAAAAATCTCCGATGGTACATTAAAATCTTCAATGAGCACTGTTAGCAATGATCTGGTCTCACATCAAAATAAAATCTCTTATTGGGTCAATTCTTCCAAACGAATTCTGTCTCAATTAATAATACCATATGATCCCAATACTGGTGACGGTTCCATTTTACCAAGAGTTGTCGTTTCTGGAACGGTCACAAGACGAGCAGTAGAACCAACCTGGCTGACGGCAAGTAATTCATACCCGGAACGTTTAGGAAGTGAATTGAAAGGAATGATACAATGTCCCAATGGATATTCATATGTAGGCGCTGATGTTGATTCACAAGAATTATGGATAGCATCATTACTTGGTGATTCATATTTTTGTGGTATGCAAGGTGCTACCGGTCTGGGTTGGATGACATTGAAAGGCGAACGAAGTAAATCAACTGATATGCATAGTGTCACGGCCGCTACCATCAACATTACACGTAATGAGGCAAAAGTATTGAACTATGCACGCATTTATGGTTCGGGAATGGAATTCGCTTCAAGATTTTTAAAACAATCTAACCCATCTATTTCGGAAGAGGAAGCCAAAAAGAAAGCAAAGAAAATTTTTCTTCAGACTAAAGGTCAAAGAAAAAAATCTTATATACAGGCCGGCGATGATGATATTAAGTGGATACGAGAATGGTATGGCGGTACTGAATCATATATGTTCAATAAATTAGAACAAATTGCTACCTCGGCAGAACCGGAGACACCATTTTTACGTTGTCGAATTAGTCGAGCATTAGAACCGACAGCAGTCGGACATGATTATATGACCAGCAGGGTCAATTGGGTGGTACAAAGTTCAGCAGTAGATTTTCTACACATCATATTAGTATGTATGAAATGGTTGATGGAATCGTTTCAGATCAAAGGTCGATTTTCTATAAGCATTCATGATGAAATTCGTTACATAATACGTGATGAATATCGTTTTCGTGCTGCTTTAGCATTACAATTTGCCAATCTACTTACCCGATCTTATTTCACTTCATCATTGAATTTGAATGATTTACCTGCATCGGTTGCATTTTTTACATCAATCGAGATTGATAAATGTTTACGTAAAGATGCGAATGATGATTGTAAAACACCATCCAATTCATTAGGTCTATCCAAAGGATATGGTATATCGGCAGGAATTTCATTAAATGTTTATGAATTATTAGATATGCTAAAATCTGATCAATCATTCATTCGAATGTTTGAAGATCAAACTAAATGTATTGAAATTGAAAATGTAAATAAAAAAATATGATTATCGCCACTTTTTATGAATATTATAAGCTGTGATACAAAAAAAAATAAATTAAAATTTTAAAAAATCATTGATACAACTTTGAGTGGATTGATCTCGTAAAAAAATTTAAATTAATTAAATTGAAAAGCGCATGCGTTCACTAACGTTCAGTTCGTGAATCGTGTTTTTGTGTGTGTGTTTGTGTATTTTAGTAGGTTAACGCCAATCGTCGTGGGGCATAACTCGTTCTCTTTCATATTATTTGTTTGTGTGTGTGTTTATCTGCCACAACAATATCATCAAATTAAAGATTCCCAAAAATAGTCAAAAATTTTTTCCTTGGTGAAATTGATTCGTGGATCGCCTATCCATAATATGGCTCATAGTGGTGATAATGATACGGAATCATTCTATGATGATAACCAAAATATTGATGATGCGACACCCGATATGAAAGTTTTCTTTTATAAGAAAAGGTATGATTAAATTGCTATAAATCTTATTCATATTCATTAATTTTGTTTTGATCTATAAAAAAAAGATATGAAGAGCTTCAAGCAGAATTCGAAGAATATCAATGTAGTAGTCGAGAATTGGAAAATGAACTTGAAACACAATTATCACATTATGAACGTCGAATAAAAGAGCTTGAGATGAAAAATTCTCACTTATTGAACGAAAATGATATATTACGGAATAAATTAGAAAAAACAACCGTTGATGGTAATCAACAAACAATTTTATTGCAAGAAAAATTGGCTGAAGTAACTTCGATTAATGAACAGTTAACAACGCATATAAGAGAATTAGAACAATCTAATGATGATCTTGAACGAGCTAAACGTCATCTAGATGCAACGTTAGCCGATTTTGATGCAAAATTAAATGAACAAATCGAGAGAAATGAATTATTGGAAAGTGAAATTGGCGAAAAAGAACAATTACAGGTGGTGATACAAAGGCTTAAGGATGAAGCTCGTGATCTTCGTTTAGAGCTAATGATACAACAAAATGTGAAAAGTAATAATAAATCGAATATTTCAACTACATCGCCTGAAGTTGAAACATCTACATCACCATTGAATCGTCGTGCGACAATCTCATCACCATTATCCGCCAATATTCAAACGACAATTGTTTCAGATGATACTAATAATAAAAATTGTAATATATCAACAAACAGCACTGTGATTCATCAAAATAACAATAACAATGCTTTGAAAACATCGAATCAGATACCATTATTATCAGCTTCTTCAAGAATTTCGGCATTAAATATTGTTAGTGATCTGTTACGAAAAGTTGGAGCTTTAGAATCCAAATTGGCTTCATGTAGAAATATAATGCCCATATCTAGTTCAACATCGGGTAACAGTGGTCTAATGAAAACAAATATCACTACAAATGGTACTACCGATAATAAAAATATCATTAGCAACAACAACAATGATCATCATCATGGACAAACGACAACATTAAAAAATATCAATGCTAATGCTTGATATGATTTTAAATGGAATGACCATCCATCCATTAATTTATTCATCAACAATGATATGACTATCGAATTTGATTATAACATTATTTTTTCATCATCAACAATCGTTTTATTAGAAAAAATAACAAATTATAAACTAAATTCTTATTTATTCTGTTTAGAATTTCTGTTTTTGATTATTTATTTATATATAAATAACTTTTTTAAATAGCTCAAAACACATCATCTTGCACACTTGAAACAATCCATTTCCATTTTTTTAATTTAAATTTCAAAATTCGATTTCGTTTTCATCCACATTCTTTCATTTTTTCTTTCTATTCGGCTGTACATAACCATCGAGAAACATCAGATATCATTGATCTGTTTGATTGTCTTAATTGATTTTGAATAAATTGATTGATGATTAATTAATTTATAGAAACCCCGTTATAGTAAATATAATTTTTTTTACTTTGCCATTTTTCGACGATCATTACGTTGTTTGTGAATCGAAGAGGTGATGTTGGCAGTGTAATAAATAAATTTTTTCGGACAAAAAAAATGGATTTGCACATCGAAAATAGCGAGTACTCGCAGGCCACCACTTTTTTTTCTGTGATGTTCATGTTATATATTTCTCGTTAATGTCTTGCGTGTCTACTTTTTGATGTGATGTCCGCCGCATTTTCATCATCACCACTATTTTACATACGATAATTCTTCCATTGATTAATTGATTTGCGAATAATTTTTTTTTTTTGATTTTCATTCAGATTAATCAATGAATATTCTTATCATAAAATATAACCAACAACTTGTCACAAATTCAAATGATTGTCAATGATGACGATAATAATTTCGATTGCATCATCATTTATTTAAATTTCATCACATCTTATCTAATCTTGATAAATAAAAATCCCAATCAAAAATCAAAACATTAAATCAATGGCATCGATTATGAATCATAATAATGTTGATGAAATTGTGAATAATTCACATTCATTGAAATTAGATTTAACCATCAACGAATTACTTGGACAAAAGGTAATTTGTTTTTGTTTCGTTTCTATCATTCACTCATTTCTAATTTAACATGTAAAAGGATGCATTACTAAAACTAGAACCTGAATGGATACAAAAATTTACTGATCATTTGAAAACTAAATTGAAAAATCAAAATGAATTTTCCATAAAAATTGGCTATTTTGAAAATGGTGAAAAAATTGGCTTAACTTCATCCGAATTGGATAATTGTTTTGAACAATTGAATGAAATAGCTAGTACGATTGGTGCCAATCTAATACGTTTATGTCGTAAACAAGTGAATTCATCCATCTATTATGCTGATGAATGTCTAATACGGAAACAATCACAAGCCGATGATTTTCATGAAATTCGAGTGGCCGTCGTTGGAAATGTCGATTCAGGCAAAAGTACATTGTTAGGAGTATTGACTCATTGTGAATTGGATAATGGCAGAGGATTAGCTCGACAACGATTGTTTCGACATAAACATGAATTAGAAACAGGTGAAACAAATGAGTGAAAAATTTTCTTTGTTTTAACAATAAATTAATCGATTAGGTCGTACTTCGAGTATTGGAAATGATATACTTGGATTCGATAGTTCGGGAAATGTTGTCAATAAACCATCATCACATGGCAATAGTCAACAATGGTCGAAAATTTGTGAAGAATCATCCAAAGTTATAACATTCATTGATTTAGCTGGCCACGAAAAATATCTCAAGACGACAATTTTCGGTATGACCGGACATTCACCGGATTATACACTGTTGATGATTGGAGCGAATGCCGGCATTGTTGGAATGACCAAAGAGGTTAGAATATTAGAATCTATAAAATGATATTCTTATAGTTAAATAATTATTGAATTATTTTATTTTAAAGCATTTAGGCGTTACATTAGCATTGAATATACCGGTGTTTGTTGTTATAACTAAAATCGATATGTGTCCCTCAAATATTTTACAAAACACTATTTCTTGTTTGAAAAAAGTTCTTAAATCACCAGGTTGTCGGAAAATTCCTATTCTTGTTGAAAGTGATGAAGATGTTGTTATTTCAGCTACTAATTTTGTTTCGGAAAGATTGTGTCCAATATTTCAAGTATCAAACGTGGAAGGAACCAATCTAAATTATTTAAAGAAATTTCTTAACCTTCTTAACTCAAGAGCACCGAATCATGATAATTTTCTAGCCGAATTTCAAATCGACGAAGTATATTCAGTGCCGGTATGCCAATTTCTTTAGAAAAAATGATGTAAAACATAATCAATATTGTTTTAGGGCGTTGGAACGGTCGTTTCTGGTATTTCTCTCAAAGGTGTCATTAAAACCAATGATACATTACTGCTTGGCCCGGATTCGCTTGGAAATTTCTTACCTGTTGCAGTTAAATCGATCCACCGAAAGCGATTACCGGTTAAAGAGGTCAGAAGCGGTCAAACAGCATCATTCGCATTGAAAAAGGTTGAATTTTAATTATTATAATTTATAAATTGAATTATTTTAAAAATTTAATTAATTAAATAGATTAGGAAAAACGAAATTCGTAAAGGAATGGTGATGCTTTGTCCTTCGATTAACCCAAAATCGTATTGGGAATTTGAAGGTGAAATATTGGTACTTCATCATCCTACAACTATTAGTGCTCGATATCAAGCGATGGGTAATATTCATTCTTTCATATTCCACATATATATTGTTTATTGTTTATCATAATCTGTTGTTTTTCCTTTTTTCCCAGTTCATTGTGGTAGTATTCGCCAGACAGCTCAAATTTTATCAATGAGTCAAGATTGCTTAAGAACCGGTGATAAAGCGAAAGTACATTTCCGTTTCATTAAAAATCCTGAATATATTAATGTAGGTATGAAATTGATTTTTCGAGAAGGACGAACCAAAGCAATTGGTACCGTGACAAAATTGTTGATTGGTGCAGCACCACGACCTTATTGTAAAATGAAAAGAAATCAGAATCCTAATCCAAATTGATGGAAATATTTTTTTTTTGTAATGATGTTATAATTATAAAGAATTTTCTTTTTCAATAAATGTTCTTCGGCTAAATGTTTAATGATTTTTTTATAAAAGAGACCCACCATCCATATAATTTGTGACCGGCATCACAATATGACCAGTGTATATCTTTGTGAAAAATTGTTGCTTGCTATTTTGCGAACATAATTATTTTCTCTAATAATGATGATCGCCAGATGTTTTCAAAATAAAACATATTGTTTGTCACGAAAAATTCCATTATTAAATTGTCTAACGAAAAGAGCCAAACATCAATCAATATCGAAACATGATCAGGTGTCTATCGATTGTTCTCAAACAAATAAAGATGGTGATAATGATGCAACCAATTATTTTGGTTTCAAACCAGTATCAGATAAAGAAAAATTTGAAAAAGGTACGTTTGACAACCTGTAGAAATGATGACGAAATTTAATGAAATTCGATTTATATATCATCAGTTTATAATGTCTTTCACAATGTTGCTGGGAAATACGACCTAATGAACGATGTAATGAGCTTCGGTATACACCGGTATTGGCGTAATGAATTGATCAAAAAATTAGATCCAATTCCTGGTACCAGATTGTTGGATGTAGCTGGTGGAACTGGTGATGTTGCATTTGAATTTTTACGTTATACGAATGAAAACAATGATAATGAAAGTTCGGTCATTGTTTGTGATGTTAATGAAAATATGTTGAAAATTGGTCAAAAACGAGCGCAAAAATTTGGATTTCATCATGATCGCTGTCAATGGGTAATTGGTGATGCTATGAATTTACCTTTCGATACAGAATCATTCGATGCTTATACGATATCGTTCGGCATAAGAAACGTTGTGGATGTGAATCGTGCAGTACAAGAAGCATTCCGTGTGCTTAAACCTGGTGGAATATTTCTATGTTTAGAATTTTCAAGCCAAGTGAACAATCCTATTCTGAAAAGGTAATTAATTAATGAAAAAAATGTATAATTCGAATTTGGAATTTTAACTAATTGATTTTTTATTAAATTTTTAGCGTTTACGATTGGTATTCATTTCAAATTATACCAGTGATGGGTGAAATATTATTGAATGATTGGCACTCATATCAATATCTAGTCGAAAGTATTAGAAAATTTCCTGATCAACAAACATTTAAATCAATGATCGAAACAAATGGATTTACATTAGTTGATTATGAGAATTATTTAAGTGGTGTTACATCCATTCACTACGGTTTCAAGCCATTATTTATCGAATAGTTTTATCAAATAAAACGATAATTTTGAACAAAAAAAAAGAGAATCATGTTCATTATTGTAATTGCATCATACATAGTGTCATTAATGAGTGAATTATGGATACAATGAATGAGATTAGAAATTGAAAAAAAACGTGATTAGCCAGATTTGAAAAGTAAAATTGCCACTTGTCCCAGGTAAAAATAAACGAAATGCTTAGTCTCATGGGTTACATAGCTGCCAAAATTACGGCCAACGATACAATGCCAAGTAGGATTGTATTTTTTGTCAAATTCTTTTTTGATATAGGCTGCAATATCTTTTTCGATATTGTATTTATCCAATGCTTGTAATGCTGTATTGATGGCATCATCTTGCATTTCTTCGCTCATATCGGCATTTTTGACCACGGCTTTTTTATCGCCAGACATTTTTTTTTCGTTTAGTTTGGAATGTAAATCTAATTCGAATTATTAATCGAAAATTAATTATGATGATTATTTTTTAAAAAAAAATAACTTACCTCAGTAAATAAATTTTACAACTTAATGTTGAAAAATATTAAATGAATTTTTTTTTTTAAAAATTAACAGCCGAAATGTTGAAAACGATTTAACACATATATACCAGAAGAATCACAGACACAAAAATAGCCGATTGAAAAGTTTCTTCATTCACAATTGACATATGATTGGTTGTTGGCAATTTCTTTCACATTCTTTCACAAACTGATTGAACCAATCATATGCATTCATACCGCCTACATTTCACCTTATAAGCTCTGTAATAATAAAATTGAAAAATAAAATGCTCTGCGTGAATGCGCGAAAATCTAATTCAAAATTTTCAAAAAAAAAAATTCAATAAAACAATTTTCCTTATTCCTTTTTTGTCTTGGAATTTTTGTACATCATACATTTATGGACTATGTAATAATATATACACATGAATGGATTATAAAGTTTTTTTTTCTATAAAACAAAAAATAAAATAATTATTTATTTATTTATTTAAATCGAAATCGATCATCATTTGTGGTTCAATTCTTTTTTTTTATATATGAATCATCATTATCATTTTATATACCACGCATTTAATATTTTCATTTAATGCGGGTAAAATCAATATGATTTTTCAATCAAATATTTGTATATATAGCAGCCAGTATTAAATCAGTTCTTTTTTTTTGGTCAAATGATTACATTAGATTTTTGTTTAACATAATAATTGCAAATAAAAAGATAAAGAGAGAAGATAAAAAGAACGACTAGAGAACGAGAATTGGAGGCACTAATTTTTTGTTGTTGTTGTCCATTAGAAACGATTATTATATTCATGATTCCATCGATTGAAATCAATATTATAAACCAATAGTTTTCCATTTTCCATTCCAACAAGAATATATTTGAAATCTACTAAACTTAATGAACGTATCTTTTCTGGTTGTATATTTGATGATGAATCCGTATTGAATGCATACAATGGTATCAAATCGAATGTACGTAAAATTTTGATTGTATTACCATTCTCGGTAAAGATGATATATTCACCGTCACGTGTCGTTTGTAGAATGGCATTGTCTTTGTCCTTCACGTTCACATTGATCTCCATGCATTTAATTAATACACCTTTCAGATTGTATGAAAATAGATAGGATTTTTGTTGTTGTGATTGTTGTTTTGATTTGCTTTTTCTACCATTATCGGTGATGGCAATGCCAATAATGAAACCCATTTCACGTGATATATTCAAATTGGTCACAATATAATCATTCTTATCCAACAAATGTTCTTTGTCCAACTGTTGTTGCTGTTGGTGTTGATTTTCATCCAAACTGTTCACTAGTTTATCATTCTTTTGTGGTGATTTCAATTTAGCATATCCTTTTCGACCCAACATACTTGCTTCAATGTTTGCATCTAATAGAAAAAGTGAAAATAGATAAATTAAATTTTTTCTTTACAACTATCAGATTTCAACAAAAGTTCTTACCTGCCAATTTTTTAAGATCAGTTTCATTTATATCACCATAACTAATATCTTTTGGTATTGAATGTCGAGCACGGAAATCAATTTCTGAAATGCATTCACCTTGAGTAGTTGTGTGTATAAGAATCTTATTCAAACTGGAGCTGACAATTATTCCCAATTCTGCACTGATCAACAAAGATGTTATTGTTGATTGATGTCCACATAGTGTCAATTTTGGTAATGGATTCGATGAATTGAAGCTACCATTGCCTTCGATTTGTGAATATTTGGCATTCCAAGTCCACAATAGTACTGAACAATCTTGACTGCCACTAACAATGTAAAAATCTGATGCGATATTACATTCACTTCTGGCGATGCAAGTTACAACACTTTTATGGCCATATACAATCTGGGTAATTCTTCCGGTCTCGGTAGAATAAACACGAAAAGAATTATCATAAAATGGACATAGAATAATATATTTGCCATCCATGGTAACCACATAATTACATGGATACGAACAACAAAGATCGTTAGTGTCAACCAATTGTCGTTTTACATTGTTACTATTCGATTGAAGGCCAGCATCCATTATCAAAGGATTAGTAGGATCTTTTGTGCTCCATTTATGTAGAAAATATTGTTGATGTTGATTAATTGTTACTATCAATGAGGTATTGTTAGATGTAAGGCTTCCAGTACAAGCTGCCACATGAACGATAGGAGCATTAAATGGAAATTTTAGATTCATGCATAGTTCATCCAAACTGGATGAAAACATCAATGGTGACACATGTAATGCGCTGGATCGAGGAGGATGTGGATCCGTGGTCAATTGTGATGGAGTCTGACCAAAATGACGTATCTGTGTTTCAATAGCCTCTCTAATCGATGTATCGGCAATGGTTGATAAATCAATATTTCCTTCATAGGTTAAATAGTAAAAAACATTCACAGCTCGAACTGCTTCAGGTCCACGTTGTTTATAGCCGAAAATCAAATCAATCCATTGATGAAGTTGACAAGAAACTAGATCCGATTCAAGGGCCATTCGATGAATTCGAATAAAGCTTTCAGGAGTATCAGCCCAAGGTGGAAGTTTGACATTTTTCATTAAATTATTGCCATGAAATATTTCAGGAAGAAAGAAAAATTCTGGTATCAATTCTTTAACATTCTGTTGGCCACCCATCAATGAGGAAACCCAAGAATCTCGAATAGATGTGAAAAGACGACTACGATCTTCCATATTTCCATCTTGGATAGATAGATAGACTGAAAAAAATGGCTGGATTCGAATCAGCCAGCTCAATGTAAAAGCAGCTGTTGAATAATGTGTACCATAATGAAATGCTGGAACCTGATTATTATCCCAAGAATTAAAACGTTCAATAAATTCGTCGCGTCGTTCGGAATTCAAAGCACCGATCGGTTTGGAAAGATCACGGAAATTGGTTGGTTGGGAAAGATCCAGATCTTTACTTTCATAGTTGGTCAAAATCCAAGGAAATATAGGATATTGATTCATATCTTGATAGGTTCGGCCAGCGATTGTATTCAAAAACATTAGATATTCAAAATTAGATATCTCTCGTTTTTGCCATCTTTGTGTCATGTTTGACGAAGCAAACAATTGTTTTGGTGTCATCAATGACCCACGTCGTGATTGAGGTATTCCATATTTAACACCAACACCAACAGCTGGTAAATAGCGTACAACTTTTTTAACAGTCTCAAAATCCGAAAACGCAAACATTATTGATGTTCTTTGAGCAAGAAATATTTCCAATGCATTCTGTTGCAATAAATAACGTCGTGTAAAAATGGCTCGAATATCTTGAAACGATACTTTACAATTATATGTTAATAGGTCACAATACTGAAGAGCAACCAGATCCCAATCTTTAAATTCTTTTGTTCCTTTTGGTCCGATTCCTGAAAGACCTCTAAATGAATCGCAAAAATCTGTTTTGCGTTTATCATAATATTTGATTATATCAACATCGTTATTATTATGTGCCTCGAAGAAAATTTCATTAGATGTGATTTGTAATACTCCATCGATCGTATAGATTGCCCAAATCAAACAACATTCGACGCTATACAAAACTGAGCTGCTAAATTCAACAGTTGTCGTTTCGGTATCACCAATGGTATCATCATTATCCCATAGGAATGAATCATTATCATCATCATCTACGGAATTATTGATCATTGATCTTGGTGGAATGATAGGCGATGATAATGATTTATGCGCATCATCTGATGATTTTGATTCATCTTCATGATTTGATATTGTTTCTTGTATACAATTGGTAGTCATGGATTTTAATTTTGAATTAACAAATTCACCCAAAGAATCATATATAAAACGCCGCCGTCTTCGGCAATCATCTTCCCAGGAATCAAGCTTGAAATATTTTCCGTTCTTCTTGTTTGATTGATTCTTTGAATCGAGTGAAAATCATCCAATCACGACGTTTGGCCGATATGATTAACGAATTGATTATGTTTTCCTCTTGTAATCGTGAATTATTTGTCTCAATACATGCCTGTGTGAAGGCATCATGTTTTGATACATCATCGGCACGTAATCGATTTAATATGAATTCGGCTTCCATAGCCACTCGAACTATGTGATCTTTCATAGCATGTGATAAGAGTCGGCCTTCGTTAATTAATTCAATAAATGCTAGTCCCGCGTTCTTTTGCAATGTATTTTGCCATTCTTGTGAACATAACAACATCACCAGCTCCACTGGACTGGCATCTGGTCGTTTGAATGTACGAATCGTTTCTTTAGTGATCAATTCTTGTCCATGCGATCCGAGCAATGTTTTTGACAGAAATGAAGAAAAATCACAAATAATTTCACGTAAAAGTGGACATACAGAAGCTAATGTTGCCTCTAATTTTGCTGTCAATTTTTCAGTAATTTTAGTATTTGTTTTTGATATTTCAATCGATTCCAATATTTTTGTTTGATCCAATTCTTTATCAGCATTATTATTATTACTATTATTTGAATTATAATGATCAATTTCTGTTTGTTGTCGTTGTTTATTGATTGATTTATCACCAATATTTTTAGGTTCAATTATATCACGATATTTGGAGACCATAAGAACCGAAATAAAATACAATGTTGCCAATGCTAAAAATTGTGATTGTCTTGTATCCGAATCGGCATCTCGATAGATACAAGCTCGAAGGCGATTAATATCCATTTCTTGTAATAATGAATTTGGATCTTTGATCGGTGTAATCAAATGATAATGTAAATTATCAATATCCGAATTGGTAGCTTTACAATAAATCAAATCACTATGTTCTGGATTAAAATCAACGCTAAATAATTCTGCTGAAGAAAGAATGCTGATGCCTTTATAAAGATATTCATTTTCAGAAATCAATTCAAAATCACGACAATTATCTGGATTTAAATTTTCATGTTGTTGTATGAGCAAACAATTTTTAACGGCAATCGTACAAACAATACGTAAACATTGGCGAAGAATTCCACCGGAAGCCATATTCTTTTCTGCTTCAAGTTCAGTAAAATTTACATGTGTTGCAACAAAACACAAAACATCAATTAAATTGGCCAATTTATAGAGAAGAAAATTTGCTTGAGAAGGTGAGAAACCTTCGTTTCTGATTTGTGTGATACATGTGGCACCATTACCACCAGTTGCTGATGCTAATAATGGAAGTAATCCTCCTGAAGCAATGATAATATTATCACAAAGTTGTGATATTAAATGTATTGTGTTGACAATATAGATTTGATTCTCATTGTTCTGTAACACTTGATCAATTTGTGTTGTTCGAGCCAAAGAAGATTCAACTTTAAATTCGACGCTCTGATTACGCCATGTTTGAAGATCAATTTCTATTGAATAAAGTAAATCATTCAAAAGTTTAAGATGTAAATTGCTCCATTTAAATTCCGGTATACGAAATGCTGGTGTAGCAGATATCTTTGCTTTATTCACATCGATTAATTCATCTTTGTCGATAACATCTGGTTTGGGGATTTCGGTTCGAAATTTTCGTGTTGGTGCCACATCAATTGAATCACTAGGTGTGATTTGTTTTCCACCATTCCCATTATCGATGATAATATTTTCCAATTCATTATCTTGATGTTTAGCATCGTTGCTTTTGTGCGGTAAATTATTCGATTCATTTTCAATCGAACTAATTGTACAAATGACTGGTGGTTGAGTTTCCGATTCACTATGGTTAACATTAACAGTTTCACTATTGTCAGATTGATTGGAATTTTCCGTATCAGCGGTTTTTATTTGTGATGTGTCTTGACCATCAGTTCCGGTTTCATCATTATCATTTTTAATATTATGAATTGAATTTTCATTTGTGGTGGCTTTTGAAATCAAAGATGCTTTAATGCTTTCCAAATTTTTATTAATTATATTTTTCATAATGGACGGATTTGTAACATAAGCATTCGTTGATGAAGCTGTTGGTCGAGAACTTTTTCCAAATTGTTCAGTAAAATCATCATAAGAAATTTTAGCATGTATAATAGCTAATGTATCAATCCATACACGCCAGCCTCCATATTCATATTTGATAGCATGATAAAGTAATATTCGAAAAATGGCCAATATTTGATTGGTGATGAGTTCATTTTTGTTTTCAATTAAATTGATAAGCCAATTTTGCCAAACAGACATTTGCAGAACGAATCGTCGATTTTCACGATTATTGATCAATAGTGACCATAGATCATTGATGAACATTTCTTTGATGCTACCCCCCCTATCTTCGGATGGATCTTGTTTTCCTTCAATCAATAATGTGGCAATAACTTTCAAGATCATTGAATTCTCAATTTTTAACATTGAACTACAGGAACTAGTAACTCGAATCGATTCGATTGATGTTTCAGTCAATATTTCAAACAATGCATTATAGGTGTTGATCGTTAATGGTGTAAATCGTATTAAATGTTCACAGAGTAGCATGTATAAATTATGTGGACCCATTACATCCTGTTTTCGTTTCGGTGTACTTCTACTTAGAAAATAGCCCAATAATTTTAGTGCCTGAATTCGTATCTCTTCATTGTTGGAGTTGAGCAATTTAAAGATGGTTTGAACACCATGTTTAGCATCAAAAGCCGGAATCAATGAAGCCGGATGTTCACACATTAATGATTGAAGCATTTGAAGAACATCGATAATATTTGCATCTTGATTGACGGTAACAAGATAATTTAATATTGCTTGTAATTCATCCAAATGAATACCATTTCCTTTGATAATTAATTGCTTGATGAATAATAGAATGTAGGATCGAATCGTTTCTAATTCTTCATCATTAGGTCTTAGTTTATAATCCTGAGCTTTAACGTTGTAGGATTTTTCTTCTGTGAGCCAATAATAATATTTTAAAGAATGTAATAATTGCAAAACAGTCGATATTCGCCGAACTTCATTGAATATGATACCGTTGAAGAGCACTTGTGTGTTGTTATTATTATTCATTATGGTAGGATTTGTTGATCCTTGACTACCACTTGTAGAATTGATCATTGAACTATTAGCACCACTTAGAAATTCACTGGAAAGATAACAATAAAGTTTCATCTGGATTTTTGCGTCCACATAGATCCAAAGTGAGGCATTGAATAGAATGTTGTCCAACATTTGTTTCAAAATCAATGCATCATTATTATTTGATGTACTGATCAATGTTTTTGTTAAATTGAGTAATACTTCCAATGTATCGTTATTGATCAAGAGCCGAGCATTTTTCGATAAAATTGATGCTATCGTAACAAAACCATGTGATTGTATCATTTCATTGCCGAACCATTGTGGTGAAAATTCCAACAGATCACATGTAAAACCAATTAACGTTGAACATGCATCAGAATCATTTTTCTGTGCAAATTTGTACAACAATGGAAGTAAAGCACGAATACCACCGATCGATTGCAATGTAGAACTAATGGAATGTGTTTGAATGGATTTTGCTTGGCCCATTAATGCAGCATGAGGCGATGAAATGAAATAGGAAATATTATTTTTAGGTAAACATTGGAGACAAAGGGTATCACTTTCGACGGCCACCGGTGTATATAAGCAGAATATCGATGAACTTAGTTTTTCTTCATAAAGTACACGTTTCATACCAATCGGTAGATCCATTTGACTTTCATTGGAATGTTTATATTGTCCAATATATGAAGGACCTAATCGATGAATTGAACAAATTTGGCTCGGATTCAAGGCTTCATGGAATAAATAAATTGAAGCGATTTGGCCGGAAAACAAATAAGTATCATTCAGGTCAGGAGTACCGCCAATATAGCATTTATCAAAATGATCATTCGTTTGCACTTGCCAAGCCATTTCGGTGTTGGCCGTTAATTGGCCATTAACATAAACTTTCACTTCAGCTGAACGCCATTTGGTTACATAGGTGATTGCGCAATGATACCATTTTTGTGATACGAATTCATAAGGAATGCAATGCTGAAATCCTTTGCCTTTGATTTTCATTGATGTTAATACCAGACAATTTCCAGTGAAATGAGCCGAATAACCAACACCAGATTTGCTTGTTCGAAAATAATACAAATAAGGCTGTGAATTAGTCGAATTGGATTCTATACGGAACCAAGTAATCAATGTCCATCCATTTTGAATGGGCCATTTTTGAAACGGTGGAAGGGCTAATACTGATCCATCGCATCCAGGAAAAGCGAAAAATGCATTCGGTCGATTACGTTGATGTAGATTAGCATTACGGATATAATGCAATAATCGGGCATCTTCTTCACTGAATTTCAAAATGGCTAATAATTCTTTTACATTGCAGCTATATGTCGTTTGTAGATTGATTATTTCTCTTATGAAATGTTTGATTAAATTATCTAAATTGAATGTTTGTGTTATAGCGATAAGCAATAAATCTTTTGAATATTCAAGATTAAGCAATGATTTTTTTAATACAGCAATGATTACGCTTAAAATTTCGGCTACGACTTTCGATGGTAACATTTTGAGATAATCACAAAAAAATATTCGCAAAGTTTCAGGTTTTCGTATTCTTTGTAAATCTTCGGTTATTAATAATTTGAGAATATTATCTGTGATGAAATTAATTTCATTCACCGGTATTGAATCCGGTCTTGTGGACATGACAGCTAGAATTTTCTTAAATAGTAAACCGAATTTCACTTCATCCGATGTGATTGGATCATTAAGAACTTCATTTATATCGCTATAAAATGAACTATGTGAAGGAAATTTACGTTTATTTTCTCGCGATTCTATAATACCATCCACATTCTCTTCAATTTCATTGTTACCACGTTGTTTCCAATCATTATCTTCTTCGTCATTTTCCTCATCAGCAGAAGCAGAAGCAGCAGCATCACCATCATCTGCATCTGCATTGGCACCATCATCACCAGCAACATTATTAGCTTGATGCGGGTGGTGTTTAGATTCACATTCCGATTCACTAATTAATGGTTCATCATTATTATTTTTATCATCATCCAAGGGTGATTCAGTATTATCATTATTGTTGCAATTGTTTTTAATATCCAAATCGTCTAAATCATTGAAACTCGGAGAAGATTCATTAGAATTCGTGGCTATTGATTCACCATTTTGTTGAAATTCTAATATTGGTAATTGTGATTCATTTTTGTCCAAAACAATCGTATTTTCATTGGCTTCAATTTCATTTATAGTTTGACAAAGGACATCATCGATTATCTGACTGATTGTTGTTTGTATTTGCTGAGAATTATCCACGTCCATGATGACTATATGAAATGAAATTTTTCACATTAGTAAATGAATTAAAATGTAAAAATAGGTAACCTTTTTTCTCAATGATATCGTTGGCAGCAGCATTTTTAATTCCTTCATTTAAATCGTCGTCGATTAGTTTGCTGTTAGATCGTTGCTGTTGACAATCATCCATTGTTTGTTAGAAGAGTTATTAAATCGTTATCAATATGCACACGATTCATTTGACAATTTTAAATTAAAATTAAAAATAGAAAAAATTTTCGAGACACACACACACTTGAACAAAAAAAAATTATGATAATATCGTGGATTTTTCTTTCTAAAAAAATTATAGAATTTTCTGACAAATAAACTTGAGAAAAATTTTGACACTTTTTTCTGCCACAAAACTATACAGGTAATAATAATATAATCATCAAAAAAGCATGATCGTCATCATCATCATCATCTCATAAATTAATATCCACAATTATCCATGTCATGGATATATGGATGGATACCGATCATTAGTTGCACTATTGGAGATGAAAAAAATAACCAAAATGAAAAAAAAATTCCGTGTAGGCAGAAAGATAGAGTCAGCATTCATAATGATGATGATGATGATGATGGAAATCATGTAAACAAGCCGTACTGGCTACAATTTATAAACAAAAATGACAATATTATTTCCGGCATTAATATTTTTTCATCATCATCCAATGCTACTACGATCAAATCATGGATCCGATACGTATGTATAATGTAACAATATCATTGTATTGTGACCATTACCGCTGCCGTTTTGGGATAAAAAAAAATCCAAATTTTGAATGGTGAATATGAAGTGAATGGCATTATAAACAACAACAACAGCGCGACCACTCCTTCTGTGGAAATTTTTACTCTTGTTTTGTTGTCGATGCTTGCGTGGCTTTTGAGGTTTCTATTTAAAACAATAGAAAAATTGATTGTATCCACAACTATACAACATCTCTGCAGACTTTCAAGTCATGCATGTTATTCTGTTTTGGCATTTGCATTGACAATAATCTTTTGAATAGAAAAAAAGATCGACGAATGTGTATCGAATGTCAACAAATTTTTTTTGTATATTAATAATTTAATGATGAAAATTATAATGGAAAGAAATTGGATATTGTATATGCCGGTTTGTTTGTATAATTGAATGTTAATTACACGTAAACACAATTTTATCTCGTTTATAATCAAAAATCAAATTTAATAATATTATCATTTGTCAACGATTATAATGGTGGTAAAAATGCCAGAAAAAAAGAGAAAAAGTTTTTGAAAAACAAAAAAAAAATATTATCAAACAATTTTCCGATAAATTTTATATAAAACGGATGATACAAGTATAATGGTACAAGATGAAAGCCAAATTTTTCGTATCATTTTTGTTGAATCATCATTATCATTATTTGCATTGCCCATTAACAATGTGGTTCGAATTCGATTCATTAACCATCGTCGCCATAATGTTTTTGCCATCATATGATATTTTCCTACAGATTCAATTTCCACATCGATCCATTCGCCTAATTGACATTGATGTTTAGCTATCAATATTTGTTCATAGAATTTATTATGACCGACAAAGAATTTTTTATCTGTAGATAATTCAGTCACTAGTACACGATATTTATGACCGATACGATCATTATAAGGATAATAGGAATTGAATAGTTGAGATATTATTCGACTTCTACGTTTTACCTAAAAAAAACAAAATTAAATTATCATCATTAAATGGAACAATAATAAATTTTTTCAACTCTACCTCTAGTGTAGGTACTCTTTTCATTTTGGCTGCTGGTGTTCCAGGACGAGGGAAGAATTGATTGATAAACAATACGGGAAATCGATATTTATTTACTAATGATACGGTTTCATTGAAATTGTTTTCAGTTTCGGTAGGAAATCCACAAATTATATCAGTGGCAATGGTAATTCCTTTGACTCTGTGAATTGAGAAAAAAAAACAATGTAGTAGTTATTTATTTTCAGTAAATCAATATTACCTTTGTTTGAGAAAATCAACAATAGTACAAAAATCTTCGATACAATATTCTCGTTTCATATCGGATAAAACTTGATCACTACCGGATTGAACCGGAATATGTAGAAATGAATAGACACGTGGATGTGATAAAATTCTTGCCATACTTTCTATATGTTCCAATATATATGGTGGATTAGTCATACCTACACGTATCATGCAATCATTGGGCACCACTTTAATTAATTGATCCAATAGTTCCGGTAAACTTTTACCAATATCTTTACCATATGCACCAGTATCTTCACTTGTAATCCATAATTCTTTAACATTCTCATTGAAAGCTGTTTGTGCACGTTCGACAATATCTTCGATTGAATAGCTACCTAATTTACCACGTGCATGTTTAGTCTTACAATAGGTACATTCATTTAAACAACCAGTATTGATCGAAATAATTTCAATTAAAGGATTTCGTCGTATTTTAGGCATATGAAGTGATGCACCACCAGTTTTGCGACCATCTTTTTTCCGTACAGTCAAGTAACGAACAACATTTCCTTTCAATGTTTCTTCCACCACTTCTACAACTTTATCAATCTGTTGAACACCAATGATACTCATCGATTTTAAATATGGCAAACGATAATCCGATTGTGCCACACATCCAGCAAGGACTAATTTTTTACCTTTCGATAAAGCTTTTTTCATCTCATTACGGAATTGAGTTTCGGCCGGTGTTTTTACCGTACATGAATTTAATATCCAAAGTTGAGCTTTTTCTTTATCTTGAACAATTTGATAACCATTCTGTGCCAATATGCCCATCATATATTCGCTATCACTGCTGTTATGTGTACAACCCCATGTGTGTACGTAAATCGAATATTTGGCAGGTAAAAAATTCTGATAAGGTTCAATAGATGAATTGTCATCATTGTAATCATCAACGACATTAGATTCTTCATTCTCTTTTCGATAAATTCGATGATTTAATTTTACCTTGAATTCATGGCTATGATTATCATTTTTATTGGCTGTAGTATCAATGTTTTGATAAATATCCTCAATATCTTCCAGAGTCATTGCCGAAAAATAAATTTTGAAAACAAAGTTGGACAAAAACTGAGAAACAATTTTTTAGTTTTATTCATAGAATAAATTTTTTGAAAAAAAATATAAATTTTCATTATACTTACAATTCTATGTATAAAGAGATATTGCAACAGAATAATTTTTAAATTTTTTCAAGAAAAAAAAAAATTCATAACAAACAACAGAATCAAACATTTTTTCGCCCATGCCACAGAAAAAAAGTGTGGAGACTAGTCTCCAAATTTGGAGGGAAAAATCTGCAAATTTGGAGACCTGACTTCAAAAATGAAGAGAAGTGGAGACTGGTCTCCATTATTGAAGAGTAATCGCCAATTTTGGAGACCAAAAACATCAAATTTGGAGACCGGTCTTCAATATTGAAGATTCGTCTTCAATGATTGATAAATTTCGATTGTTAGTTAAAAATTGTAAATTTAATTGGATTTTTACAAAAATAAATTCATAACTTAGAAGAAACAATTCACTAAAAATTGTTTTTCGATTGTTTGTTAAAAAATGTAAAATTTAATTGGATTTTTACAAAGATATAACTTAGGAGAAACAATTCACTAAAACGAAGATGATATCGATAATGATCAAGATGGTCATCCAATTCAACAATCAATGGCTACAAAAATGGCCATCATGAATCGTCATCAGCCTGCTATAATGATTGATTCATCATCATCAATTCTTTCATCGAACGATTCACCAAATATGATGATAATGTCACCACAATTACAGCATCATAATTTTCAACACCATCAACAACAACAACGGAATATTATACATGTGACAAAAAATGATAATAATTGAATCAAATAATTTCTCGTAATTTAAATCACTATTTTATATTTTATTCATTTAAATATTAAATAAAAGTTAAGTTATAAAATCATAACTATTTTAGTCGTATAAAATATAGTATATATGATGATTTCTTTTTTTCGCCTATGATAAAAATTTTTTAAGGCCTCGCGATTTTCTCGGCCCTGTTGTACTGAAATGTATTATTATTAAATTTAGATATAATTGTGTATATAAATAATTGGGGGGCAAATTTATAAGTGATCGGACAATTATGGTTCATACCACTATCCTCCCCAACAAATAGGTTTTATAAGCGAGGGGGAGGCAAATTTATAAGTGATTGTCCACTATCCACCCCCAACACTGACTATTTTTTAAATTAATTATGTGTAATGTGTAAATGTGTATTGTGATAATTGGGGGGCAAATTTATAAATGATCGGACAATTGCGCTACGAATCACTATCCTCCCCAACAAATAGATTTTATAAGCAAGGGGGAGGCAAATTTATAAGTGATTGTCCACTATCCACCCCCAAAACTGACTATTTTTTTATATTTAGATATAAGTATGTGTGTATGTGTATATAAATAATTGGGGGGCAAATTTATAAGTGATCGGACAATTATGGTCCATACCACTATCCTCCCCAACAAATAGGTTTTATAAGCGAGGGGGAGGCAAATTTATAAGTGATTGTCCACTATCCACCCCCAACACTGACTATTTTTTAAATTACTTTATGCGCAAGTGTGTATGTGTATATAAATAATTGGGGGGCAAATTTATAAGTGATTGTCCACTATCCTCCCCAACAAATAGGTTTTATAAGCGAGGGGGAGGCAAATTTATAAGTGATTATGCGCAAACCACTATCCACCCCCAACACTGACTATTTTTTATATTAACCCAGGCGGCCGCGATGGGATTTGAACCGACGTCGAATGTGTATATGTGTGTATATGTGTTAATGTGTGTAAATGGGGGAGGCAAATTTATAAATGATGGGGTAATTTTCCCCCAGACCATTATCCTCCCTCATAATAGAGAACGTAATTATGGTCGTATATAACAATCATATTTTACGACATTACAGAAATACTTCGCTTAACTCTGCCCCGATTAGCGCTGTTTCGATATAACGCTGTGCAATTACATTACATTGCAATACATTGTTACATTGTATATGAAGAGTAAAAATGCATTATGTAAATTATGCAAAAATAACCCCGCTTTGCGCTGTTGTTTCGCTTTACGCTCAATATTTTTGGAACGTAACCCCGCGTTAAGCGGGGTATTACTGTATATTTGTATTATATTACTGTATATATGTAGCATTACTGGCTGCGCATGCTCCTGCCTATTTCTACTTTCCCCTATTTCGACCGAGAATGTCGGTGAGAGAGAACGAGCACGTTTTTCAGCCGAAAATTCCGAGTCAGGATACTAATCTTTTTACTTTCTTTTCTGTGTAATAGGTTTGTTAAATATTTATGTTTCAAATTAAATTGGTTATAATTTTTTTCTGTTAGCTGTTCGCTATTTTTAGGCATTGGTAATCTTTTGGTTTGGTTTCCATTATTACGTTATTTTGCCTATTTTCAATCATACAACATTCTCTTATTGTAACATTGAAGAAATCTTTTCCAAACGTTTTGCGGTTCTGTCTCTGTGCATTTTTAGTTTATGGGTTAGTGTAATTGCTCATTATTAGTTTAAAAAAATTATGCTTACAAAATTTTATTGTTTCACAGAGGATTTTGTTTTTGTGGTTGGGTCGTTTTGGGTCCTCATCTCAAATTTCGTACGCTAAGCTAACATTGGAATGTTTGTTTTCACTTATGAACGTTGATGATATGTTTGCTACATTTGCTACTCGATGCATACGAATCGGTTCGTGATTCATATAAAGAAATCAATGACTTATCACAGTCAAATTCAACTCTAAAAAAATTTTTAGAAGAATATCCAATGGAGAATTTTGATTCTGGATTCCATAATAACTCATTTGTTGACCAAATTCAAAACTATTTTCGAATCTGTTTTCGCTCATCGTCGAATGCTTCTTGACATATAAGAATTTAAATTTTACGACTAAAATTGTTATGATTTTATAACTCAACTTTTAATTAATATTTAAATGAATAAAATAGTGATTTAATTTACGAAAAATTATTTGATTCAATTATTATCACTTTTTGTCACATGTACAATATTCCGTTGTTGTTGTTGATGGTGTTAAAAATTATGATGCTGTAATTGTGGTGACATTATCATCATATTTGGTGAATCGTTCGATGAAAGAATTGATGATGATGAATCAATCATTATAGCAGGCTGATGACGATTCATGATGGCCATTTTTGTAGCCATTGATTGTTGAATTGGATGACCATCTTGATCATTATCGATATCATCTTCGTTTTAGTGAATTGTTTCTCCTAAGTTATATCTTTGTAAAAATCCAATTAAATTTTACATTTTTTAACAAACAATCGAAAAACAATTTTTAGTGAATTGTTTCTTCTAAGTTATGAATTTATTTTTGTAAAAATCCAATTAAATTTACAATTTTTAACTAACAATCGAAATTTATCAATCATTGAAGACGAATCTTCAATATTGAAGACCGGTCTCCAAATTTGATGTTTTTGGTCTCCAAAATTGGCGATTACTCTTCAATAATGGAGACCAGTCTCCACTTCTCTTCATTTTTGAAGTCAGGTCTCCAAATTTGCAGATTTTTCCCTCCAAATTTGGAGACTAGTCTCCACACTTTTTTTCTGTGTGCATGCATGTTATATCAAATGGATACATTATTCATACGATGCAAGTTGTCTCGTAGAATCGTAAATATACAAACATGTTCAAATTTGCCAAAAAATTTAAAAATAACAAAATATATAGTACATTCAAAAAACATTCAATAATCTTAAAATTGATGGATCATCTTTGACACCTTCGATGAATTCTTCTAGAGTTAATTTTCCATCATGATTCCTATCCATTTGTCGGAATACTTTTTCCACTCGTTTTTCCGGTGTAGCCACATCATCTTCGAGCCTAATCGAATTACCCAACATTTTATACATGGCTTTAAATATCTCTAACATTTCCATCTGTGTAATATAACCATCTCCATCAACATCATATATATTGAATGCCATTCGTAATTTTTGTTCCACCCGACCTCTCGATGTTACCGAAATGGCGCACATGAATTCCCTGAACAAAAAATAGAACAGAAATTTTAATGCAATTTTTTTTATATAATGCTATCACAATCGAAGGACATACCTAAAATCGATGGTACCGTCATTATTCAAATCAAATGTTCGAAAAACATGTTCAGCAAATCTGTTTGGATCACCGAATGGGAAAAAATTTGCATATAATTTTTTAAATTCTCTCATTGTCAAATGATTCATTGGATATTCTTTGATGAAATCACGATACCATTCATAGATTTCTTGTTCACTAAATCCAGTTACATGTAATAATTCTTCCAATAATTCTGGTTTAATATTTTTGCTTTGATTTCGACCCATTTTTTTAAAAAATTTGATTAAATTTTTGAAAATTTTATTTATTTTATTTGGATTTTTTTCAAAATCAGCCTGTGAAATATGATGATGAGAAAATGATAATTATCATAATAAAAACAAAAAACAATTCAAATGGGATCGATTCAATACTGCCACACACACATACATACAAATACACATGGATTATTTTTCTGGATATTTATGAGGAAATAGATGGGCGGAATTTATGATTATCAACATAAGTATGGTCTCATTATATTTATGTGAATGATTGTGTTTGTGTGGGTGCGGGTGAAACGTGTTCTGATTTTATGATGAAAAATGAAGAATTTTTTTAATCTCATTTTCATTATATGTATGTTGATCTTGTGATGATGGATAATAATGATCAAGATGATGATTATCGGTCGAATTTTAAGATTAAGATCGATTGGTAACTATGTTTATGAAAAGATATGAATTGATGATTGATTCGAATGAATTCGTTTGAATTCATTCGAACACAAACAAAAAATGTACCGTAATAAAAAAAAATTACAACGACAACAAAACATAACAATGAAACAAGTTATCAATTAAAAATGATGAAGAATTTAGATATTTGGTAGTTTGAAATTTTCTCCGTTTTTTTTTTTGGTCATCAATATATAGAGATTAAGGGCAGATATAAAATAGATGAAAGAAAAATTTACAATTCTTCTCGATAGTTGAATTAAGCATCACCCGAAAGTGACAATAATTTGGCAAGACCATCATCAATGTTACAAACTTCGAGAAATTCTTCCAACGATATTTTTCCATCATTATTGGCATCCATTTTTTCAAATATATCCTTTATACGTTCGGCTGCTTCTTCACCTTCGAATGAGCTAGCCGCTTCTTCGCCCAACATTTCATGTAACGCCTTTTTTTTATTTGTGTTCATCAAGTAAAGAAAAAATTCATAATTTCAAAAAAAAGAAGAAAAAAAATCAAATCAGACATTACCTTAATAATTTTAGTCATTTCATCCAATTCTATAAGACCATCATTGTTAATATCATACATTTTGAATGCCCATTTAAGTTTTTCACGTGGATTAGTACTTGTGGTGATACCGATAGCAAGTAAAAATTCTTTAAAATCAATCCAACCATTACCATCTTCATCGAATGTACGATAAACATGTTGACAGAATTTTTCTGGATTACCACCTTTAAAGAATACTTTATAGATTTCAATGAATTTATCACGTGAAAGTTTTCCTTCCGGACAATCCACTTGAAAGCCTTTATACCAATCACGTATTTCTTTTTCCGAATAATTTGTATTCTTCATCAAAAATTGTACATCTTCATCGGTCAATTGGACGCTTGATTTAGAATTTGAACAACCCATAATGATTGATTGATTGATTGGTCTTGAAAATACAGAGGTTTTCGTTTATATATTTGTTTTGGCAATAATAAATCGTTCGAAAACAGAATAAGACAGACGATATATAAAAAAAACAATAACAATCGATTTAATGAACAAAATATATAGATTATTGACACGGTGCGTAAGATTATCCAAAAACATTAAAATCTAAACAAACAAACAAACACAATAAATGAAACACGTCAATAATAGGTTGAGAAGGGAACAAGAAAAAAATCCAATCAAACAATCGTATGGATCGAACCAATCAATTTATTTTGTCGTCATCATATAAAACACAACATGATATAAAATTTCCGTTCTAATATAGTGCTGATTTAAACACTAACTAAATGAAAATTTTCAACAAAAAAAATGATGATGGAGAAATCAAATTTTTCACTATGCATTTGCTTTTAATTGCTTAGCAGGATGTTTGTTTTTTTTTCATTCATTCATTCGACATTCACAAAGTTTGCTTGTTCATTTCACAGTTTATTGTGATCAAATGAAATGATGATATTTTCAAAATATTCTAGACCTAGAATTTTCGTTCGTTTGTTTCTAATACAATGCTATTATGTTTTGTTTTGTTTTTTTTTTTGTATTTGTACCTTGCATTTTATTTCTCTTGGATTATTATTATTATCATGATGATGATGATGATGATAAGTGATTATAATTGGTCATTCAATGACCATGATGATGATCCTATAGCATTTTATTTGACGGTGGTGGTGGTGACATTTTCCACTACTATATTCTTTGAAATGAAATGTTCATCCATTCATAGGTAGAATACAGAAAAAAATGATGATTTCCTACATAATCCATATAATGCATATATGGTGAAATAGTAAAAAATCATAGAATTTTGATATTATCACCAATGGTTACACATTTTGGTTTGGTTATATGACATTAACATACACACACACACACTCAATAATTCTGTAATTACTTTTACCTATAAAAAAAATGTTTCTTTGTGTATGTGTGTGTATGTGTATTGTTTCAAGAGAAAAATGAAACAAAAATATCATATAGCTAAATGAAGATAACACATATATTTTACCATATGGTTCATAAAATGTCAGCGCACTTTTGACCATTTGAGGCCATTTGCATTATTAATTAGCTGTACTCCTATAGTAACCAGCGAAAAAAAATAATAATAATCAAAAGTGTTTTAGTAATAAGTGATGGTCACTATAGAAAATAATACAACTATATATATTTTTTATTATTTATACATGTGTATGGATTAATAACATTAACCATTTGAATAAAAAAGAAAAGAAAAAAAATGTTTGGTAACCTGGTTTATTATTGAATTATTCATTCAGACCGATTCTATCATCATCATCATCATTATTCGTTATCACATATTCTCTTAGTGCAGAATTCGAACGAAAATAAAAAAAAATGATTCATAAAATATCACTGACCTTGGCTTGTGGCTCAACATTCACTATCATCATCATCAAATTCAATCAATTTATATTCGATAAGTGAGAAATCATCAATTCATTCATTCTATTCATTTATTCTTAGGAAGTAAATGAGGTCAATCAATTTTCAAATAATAATCTTACCAAATAGGATTATTAGTGTTACTGTTGTTTGAAATCTATATATACAACAATCATATTTTGGTTGTCATTTATCTAATAAATAATAACCATTGCATGCATAATAAAAAAAATACAATAACAACAACAAAAACAACAAAAAATTTAGAAACATAATATAAAAAAAATTTGTTTCAAATAGCCGACCTAGATATGAGATCCCAGGAAAAAAAATCAGCTCACTATGGAAACTGATTATGGACAGGATTCATGATTTTATGGAATTTTTTTTCCTGTATTATCATTCGGAATTCATTTGGCAATGGTCATTTTCACACACGCACACGTTTGGATAAAAATCCATTTATTAGTTTCTGGTTCGAAAACATAGGATTTGATTCGATTGAATGAGTGAAAAATATTTTTAAAATTATTACCTTTATTCGATTTTTAATAAGTAGAAATAGAATTTGAAATTAAATTGAAAATTGAGTTTTTTTTTTGTTCTCGATTATTCATTTGATGATAGATAATGATATAGATTTTATATTGACAGATTTTGTTGTTGTTGTTGTTGTTGTTGTAAAATTGTAGTAAAATAAACAAAAAGTGGTGACATATGAAACAAGATGTGTTTATTTAAATGATTTTTTACATTGAAAAACAAAAACAAAACAATCGCATCCACAAGTGTAATAAAAAAACATCATTGAATACATTGAATTAAAAGGGAAAACTTTCCTGGAATGGATTTTTGTTCCGTTGGAAATCTTTTCCATCAAATTAAATGCATTATCATTTGTTGAAATGGCAGTATTGAATACAGTGATTTTGAGTACAAAAACAAAAAAAAATCTTTCATTTTGATACTCAACTTACCTGATGTGACAATGTGATGATTGGTTGTCGTTTAATGGAAGTGAGGAGTTTGTTTTTTGCCACTTATTATTAATGATGATAAATAAATGAATGAGCAAAAATTTTTATGAATCAAATATTGTATGAGCATCATTATTGTTTGTCAATCCACAACAATAATGAAAAATTGTCGATTATTATTACAAAAACATCATGGATATATATCATCAACAAACAAACGTAATCACAACATAGACAACCAGAATCTGATTGTTGAATATTCAAGGCTAGAATTCAAATAAAATTCTAACCATTTATTTCATTGGATAAAACTAAAAATTTCATATATGTATCATTAGAGGCCGAACCTGAATCTAGTTGAATGATTAGTTTCTATCTATGTATGTGTGTGTTTGTTTACAAATGTTATTGTTATTGTTGGACCTTCATCATATGTAATGATAACGGTTCTATTATTTACCTGGGTACCTTATCGTGTTTATTTATTTATTTTTTGTTGTTGTTGTTGTTGTTGGTTGGTGATCATCACCAAAGAATCTATCTCTTTCTCTCTCTCTCTATGATGAACAAAAAAGAACTAATTTTCTTTTCATCTAACTAGTGGTAAACACCGCCCGGCATATATCATTATAGCCCAATGACGGTGATGACAACAACAACAATAATAACAACAAAAAGAAGATCCTGAAACAAAAAATGGCAATCATTTCTATTTCTTTGTAAATGGATAACTGTGACGAGATCAGTCATTTATTGACTTTTTTTTCTTGAATAAAATGAGCAACAACACGCACACCTAGACAGAAAAAAAACACACACAAACACACATGGCAACCGTAATAGATAATCTAAGTGCAAGGGTCTATCATCATCATCATCATCATTGATATTATTATTCAAATTTAAAGTCAAAAAAATTTGTTGGGTTAGGTTTCATACAGAAATAGAATTTATTAACTTCTGGAATGATTTTATCTAGCTCCATTTTGATAATCGTTTCGATGAATTAGTGAATGAATGAATGATGGAAACCCGAATTCAGACAAAGAAAATTCTTCAATGGAAAAAAATTTTTTTTCTATTTACTGTATGATTATTATAATGAACAGATGTATGCTTTTTTGCCTCTCTTAATCCGAATATCCTGTTTTTGATCATCATCAAAATAAAAATATTGTTTATTCAATAAACAAACTCGACAACAAACTCAACAACAACAACATTCTCATCATCATCATCATCATTCTATAGTAAGAAAAAAAAAATTGCATATATGCAATCACATCAGCCACTTATGGACGTATATGTGTGATAAATATACTCGTTGGGTTATGTTTACACACACACACACACACAAAAACTTTTTGATGTAATGAATTTGAATGGATGAATGGAAAAAAAGGCAAGAAAGCAAGAAAAAAAAAGACAAAGATGGTGATGATGGTTGAAGTAACGGCAAAAGATACCATGTGTATACAAAAAAAAAAAATTCATCATCAAATTCGTTACACTATAGCTTGTATATCGTGATGCAAATGTATGTATATGTGTGTGTATGTTGCTGTGATTTCACCATTATCATTGCCAATTCAATCAACTCAAATGATCCTTATTGTTGGCTGAATTTAATTGAAGAAATTTTCTAATTTTCTATTCGGTAATAGTGGTAAATGATATTGGCGGCTATAACGTTTTCGTTTGCATAAATATATCGTCTTCTTTTGTTGAATCACAATCCTCTAGTAATTAATATCATCCATATTAACAACCATATACAACCAAATAGCAACAGTTGTGTTGATACTTACCACTGTATACCAGTTACCAAAAAAAAAAAAATCCATGCTCAATATCCATGAACAGATGTATGATTTTCAATCCAAAAAATTTACAAAAAAAAACAACTAAATCCCAACTAAAGAGTTGATAGAAAAAAAGCCGAAAGTGTGAAAAGAGAAAGAAAGCAAACGACAACGGCAAATTTTTTTCATTTTATTTCTTCAAAGTCATTCGTTATTATTATTTATATTTTCGTGAATGTGTTTGCCTCGACTTTTCTATCTGACCAAACTTATTATTTTTATTTATATATATAGAAAGAAAATTTGGACCTAGTCCAGTTTTTTTTATTGTCCACATTCGAATCTTTTTTTTTTCTTTTATTCACTGTGATTCATTTTCTATTGTATTTTATAATTGTGTTTCAATGTCCATTTAATCTGGATTCGAACAACAAACAAAAATAATGACTTCAACACAGAAAACGATCGACCATTCTAATCAACAACAACAACAACAACATCATGCTACAATTCAAGTTGTACAAACGTATGTATAATGTCAATCAATTTGATTAAATTTTCTATGTGTGTGTGTATGTGTGTTTGGCATATTCAAAGATATTTGGCATTTCAATTAGCCGATTTTTTTTCAATTTGATCTAATTTTTTTTACAAATATTCGATCAAAAATTGTGTGATAAAATACCGGTATCATTTCAAATGAACTATATGGATTATAGTGAGATCCTATAGGATCATTATATGTTATATTCTATAACGTGAATAACATTCAATAGCAATGAAATTATTGGTGCAAAAAAAATTGATGATCGTCATGGCTGACAACCACCATCATGTTGATCAATGAAACATTATTTATTCTTTGAATTCTGAAAACAATAAAAAAAAATTCTGATGAAAATGAAAAGCAGAACAAAAATTAATAGCTCTCTCTGTGTGTGTGTGTGTGTTGAATCTGCTTATGACGATCGAAAAATGTTTTAGTCACGCAAAAAATACGACCCTAAAAAAATTCATAGGAAGCAAATATAGAATATAATAGAATAAACAACACAAAATTTAATGTCAACAGTTCATTCGAGTATTCAACGAATTCTTCTTACAACAAGAATGACGATTCTTAAGCTTTTCTTTTTCCAATTTTATATATCATCAATATTATTAATTGGCTTTTTTTTAAGGTCACTTAATCTAATTAAGGCTATAAATATGTAAATATTGGCCATTCTTTTCTATCAATTGATTGATTGATTGATTGACAGGAGAAACAGAAAGGCGAAAAAAGCTAATAGCTAAGAATAATGGACAAGAATAGATTAGAATAAATCGTGAACCAAGAATATTAGGTGAATGCATGCAATTTTTTAACAAAAGTTTAACAGTGTGTGTATGTTATGTGTGTCAAAATCTTGTTGTTTTCATTAATGAGTAAGCCGAGCCACGCCAGGATAAGAAATAAGAATGGAAAAAAAAGAGTCATGATTTTTCTCTTGAGCTTTCTCAATCGATATTGGCATATATACACAATATTCCAGAAAGCATGCGTTGTTCAAAATTCGGTTAACTTGGTTGGTCCCGGTTTTTCGACCAACTAGAATACCGGACTACTGAAGCCGTTTCAAATTGACAACCTGAAAATAATATATTACTTTATTCATCTATATTGTGAGTACTAAGCAAGCAAGCAAACAAACAAACAAACAAAAAAACTGGATTGCGGAACATGACAACAACTAAAGATCAAACGAAAACTTTTGTTTTTGTTCATCATTATTGTTGATCCTATTAATTTTTTTCTAAATTTCTACAAAAACGACAAAATATATTTTCTCTATTTTTGCTCAATCCATTCATTTTGTCCTTATTATTTTTTGAATGATTTTATGACGTGTCGAATTGAAATGAAATTGTGGAACGAATTAAATTTTTTTTTGTGAAGAATTATTTTTGATTTGTTCACTAGAATTTGACAGAATTTTCCTCATTATCGTCGGAAAGAATTGAACCTATATATTGTTCTATAAAATGATGGAAAAATGATGAATATTTATAGCTACTCGAAATGAATATTTCAAACACAATATTCGAATGATATTTTCATTATTGTCATCAATGTTATTCGCACCAGAATCATCAGTTCCTCTTTAAATAATGACGATAACCGTTTCAATATATATGATGATGATATTTAATTTGTAAACATAAATGTGATCATTTGACCTGTTTAAAAAAAAATCTCTTTTTAAAAAAAGAGTACGATCTCAAAACAGATTTGTCCACCTTGAATTGCCATTATGAATGGTTTATTCAATAATTTAATTGATATATTTTACCGGTAAAAAAATAAATAAAGTGATTATATAATATATAATATATTAAAGAGTGAATATTCTGATCTGAGTCTATATGATAGACAATAAATCAATCAAAGCCAATTCTATATAATAAATTATTTAAGCTCATCGAATTCATATTGAAAATAATATAAATGGTGTTGACATCACATTCATCATCATCATCTTCGTCAATACCGCGTTCGAAATCATCGCTAGATGCACAACCAAAATTCTATCTGATTGAAATACCCAGAAGGGTTGCATTTACCGATGTAGAATGTTCACAGTAAGAGTGTTATGATTTAATGATGATATTTCGAAATATCTATAAATTAATTGATAAAAAATTAAAATAAATTTTCATTTATTTTTTTATCCCTCCATACATACATACAGAACTATGGATAATGAAGAGGATAATCCATTCCGTCCTGGTTCGGAATTAAGCCGTGAAGCGGATATTATTGTCAATCTGATTAAAGAAGGAAAACCAATCACACCAACGGGTGATATAATTAGTGCCAACAATTCAAATGTTGCCGCTGTCAATGATAGCCAAACACCACAAAAACAACAAGAAAGTTTGACCAAAAAACAACAATTTCAAACTCAAACCATTTTAGTCAATAAAGGTGATGAAAAAGATGGTCCAAATAAAACCAACAACAATAAATGCAGCAACAGCAATAATAATGGTAATATTGAACCGGGACAAGTTGAAATTCAACATGGAATTATTGTTGCAAATAATGATAATATGCCAACAGTTGAACAGATCAATCTGAAAAAGAAACGTAAATGTTGTTCACTTCTCTAAATTCACAATAACTCATTCATTCATTCAGTTAAGACCCCCAACCCAAAAAAAAAATGATTATTTGTTTGGATCCTGACTCATCATTGCTGATATATTCATATTCATGTTGTTTACAACAAAAAAATGTGTCAAATCGAAATTTGCCCATTTTGTATTGATCATCTAATCATCATTTACAATCTTCAATACCAAACAAGGCTTAAATCTAAAAAATATCAACTTTAACGATGTCATCATCATCATCATCATCATCATCTTTTTATGTTATCTCATGACGAAGTCGTGCACTTTTTCTGTTTTGGTATACGCCCTTGCTAACAACAAACATCATCATCATCAATCAATCAATCAATCAAACAAGACAGTGTGTGTGTGTTTATGTATGTAATTTGAATGAATGTACTAATAACGAACCAACTTATAGTAAGAAATTGGAGCTTCTTCTTAAATATAAGATCCTTAAATGAAAAAAAAAATCTTGAACAGTCCTAATATCCTGTATCCAAATAGATTTGCTTATATGGAATATACAACCAAAATTAAGCAACAAAAAAAATTCAATTTCATCCATCTTTGATCATCATCATCATCATTTTATTTTTGTTTTGTTTGGTTTGGTTTTTTACCACCATTCATTCATTCATTCAATTGAAGTATGGCGATAATTTTCAATTTCACATACAACACACTTGTCAGCGGTTATATTATGTGTTGATTTCATCATTTTGTTTGACATTTTTTTTGTTGTTTCATTTGATTCATGTCATGATTTTTTTTTAATTATTATTATATGAGTGATTAATCCCGAATTTTTTTTTCTTTCTGTTTGTCTGTTTGCAATGTACCTTTATTATTTTATATTTTTTTCTTTGATGATTTGTTTGTCTATTCAAAAAAATTGATCTTTTTCTTTGATTTCATCGTTCATATTTTTTTTAGTCTTTTTTTTCAAATTGTATTTTATCACACCATTATTATTATTATCGTTTGTCAAAAAACAAAACAAAACATTTCAATTCCACATTCACATCGTGTTTCGTTATAATTTTTCTTTTCTTTAATTGATCAACAGACAAGAAAATCATCATTTTTGAAACTACCAAATATTTAAATGAACATTGGAATTAAGAAAAACAATACAAGCGCTGATTTTTAAGTATCGTCATATTAATAAATACAAACTATGGAAAGCAAATGAGGAGAACAAAAAATCACTAATTACGTAATTGTGAATGGTTGTTGTTGTATAATGGTATATGAATGATAATGAAATAAAAAAAAAAGAAAAAAATATTGATGTACTATTATTTGATTGATTGATGCGTCGTTCAATAACAATTCAACAAGTCAATAATCAGGCAGTCGCGTTAGGAAAAAAAAATATTGTCATATACTTTGGATCATCTCTTTTTCTCAGAAAAAAATCACTAATGGAAAATTTTCTTCATTCAAAAATTATATGGTGGTGGCCTTGAATAAAGATGTTGTGGAATGGCACCCGGTGACCATGTTTCTTCTTCCGAATGATCACGTTCATTAAATGCAGATATATGTGGTGCACTTGGAACTACTGGACGACGATTAGTATTGCCACTTCTACTACTTCGTTTATCCACCCTATTCAATCAATATTTATTCGATCATTAATATAAACAGATTAAACAAATCATTTGTTGTTTACTTACTCAGCTAATGGTATATCATCTTCTTCGAAATGATCTATAATCAGAATCCTGTATTTTGAAATAATAAATATTTAATAACTCATCATATGGACAATAAAGATTCTTACGATTCTCGCCGTGTCGATGAACGTTTTATTCGTTTAAACAATGAATTCAATAAACAAACCAACAATGTTGCTGGAATAAAGACCAAAAGTGTGATCGTAACGCTGAACCAACAAGCAGTCTATTTAGAAAAAAAAACAAATACAAACAATGAGCTTTATATTTTTTCCAATTAATACGATTAGCTTACAAAAGGTAAAACAACATTATCACAAAGTGATGAAACCGTATGATTGTATGAACGGCTTATTGGTTCACATTTACCAATTTCATTTTTCACTCGTTGTTCCACATGGTCACTGTATTGAGTCAAAAGCATACTTAAATCTTCGATGTAATTCCTCAACACATTACGTATTTCTAATCGTCCTTTTTGGTTAATAAATTGTTGTGCGTTGTTTGCTTGTTTTAACAAGATATCTAATGTTTCACGTAGACTTTTTCCATTGAAATGTGATTTCAATTCAATTCTTTCAGCATTTTTCGTCAAATTTTCCTATTCAAAATAAAAATAAAAATTTGCATACAATACTTTAACATTAAATTGTATGACATACAATTTTTTGTGCTATTATGTTGATCAATTCTTTAGATGAACGTAAATCAAGAACAATATTTCGTAATTTAGCAATATTTTCAATCTCATATTCCGGCAAACGATATGATTCGTTTTCCAATTTTTTCGACAATAATTCCAAGTCTATAGGAGTAATACTGTGTTTGATTGAATTGGCGAATCCGGAAAAATTCAATGTTTCTAAAGGCGTTTCTTTCAATACCTGTAACAATTCTTTGCCTTCTTCGCTCAATAAAACAACATTGGTGGGATTAATATTCAAACGATTTAACAAAGAGTTCAAGTATTTTTGAATGTTATTTTTCTATAGAATATAAAATAATAAAACATTTAAGTTTATAAAATAAGTATGAAAAAATCGCTCAACTTACTTCTTTAAAAGTGAGGATTTCCGATAGATTAAAACTTGTTGTTGTTTCCTGATCGGATTTGGCAACACGTATTTTTTGATCAATCGAAAGATTAAGTACATTAAATAGACTTTTATTCTGATGACATCGATCTATTATATCGATTATATCAATTTTTTTCAAGTATTCAAACATTTGTTTCAATTCATATGAATCTTGTTGTCCTGTATCTGATGAGAATTCATTTTCCATTTCCATTTGTAACAAATGCATCATTTTTCTACTTTGTGGTTCAGAAACATTTTTGAGATAGAAACATAATGATCGATCATTTAGTCCACCAAATATGAATGAAATTGTACTCAACGATAGAATAATGGTAAAACTTAGAAAAAATAATGTCATACCAATGTAGGAGAAAAATTCTCCTTTTTTTGATCGTTTTTTATAGTTGAAACGGGTAGGTTGATCATTGCAAAGATTGCTTAGTAGACCGAAAAAGTAACAGGCCAAAATGACGAATAAAATCATAATTGAAAATAATCCAATATGATAAATGTGATGATTATTTTTTTGAATGAAATTATTAGAATTTGATAGAAATCCTTGTACTAATCGAATGTATTGAATGGGCTGAGCAAGTACGGTATTGATGTCTTCAACATTTTCTACAAGTGCTTTGTTCGCTTGGGAAATATTTGATCGAATCAATGGAATAATTTCATTAACTTTTCGTTGTATATCATTGCTTATTATATCGAGTTTTTCTTTGCCTTTTTTTATTTCGGCAATTATATTGCGATCCAATAGATATTGGATTTTATCAATTATAGGTGAAAGACGTGGTAAACTTTCGATACGAGATGAAATGGAAAATGAATGCCGTATCTGTTGATATTTTTCTTCTAATTCTAAACAAATGTCATGGCGACATGTTTGAAAAAAATCTTCAATATCTTGCTTGATTCGAGAAATTTTTCCCCGTAATTGAACGGTTAAAAATTTCAATTCATTTGTATGGTTGATTAGTTTTTTTAAATCCTGTAAAATTGGTTGCAAATTTGTCACGATTTGCGTAAGGTTATCTACTGAACTAGCTTTTGAAATGATAGCCAATTCATTCTTCACGATTTCGCCACTAATGTCTAAATTTTTACGGATTTGTGTTTCTAATTGAGCAAAATTGGTCTTGAAAAGAATGTCCAATTCGTATTGAGTATTGTTCAGATAGATTTCGAAATCAGCAAGTGAATTGTTGGCAGCTTTAGGTAAATCTTTGATTCCATCATGAACAAAATCATTTGTAACAAATGAACATATTATGAATAAAAATGATAAAACAAGTAGGAATAGAAGTACGATGGAAAATATTGGTCGCATACAACAATCGCATGAACCTTCTACCTTAAACTGATGATTTGAAAATGATGAACGTTGATCGTTGGTTCTAGATCTTGATGAAGATGATGATGAATGAGAACGGCCATGGCGAAGTAGATTTTCATTACCAGAAATAGAATGATTATAATTACTAATACGAGATCGTTTATTATTCTGATTTGTTGGTTGTGTACAACAGAAACACCAACTCATCAACCAAATTATGGGCACAAATATTGCAAGGAACAAAAATGTAATGGTCAAAATCAACACCCATCCATAGTGATCAATAATCTATGAAAAAAATGGTAATTATTACACAGTCATATTCACTACACCTTTTTCGATCAATCAATACATACCTCTAATTTGTTTTCTTCGATCACTTCAGCAGGACGTTGAACAAAATCATCGGTGATGATTGAATCTGGAAATCCGAATCGGAATATTTGATTCAAGATTAAATTGATGAGCAAATATAAATGCTCCATACTAAATGCAATTTCATGATTATCTAGATTCTGTGTACGCCATTCCGTTAATGACAGAATCGGATTTGGCATTATAAATTCAATCGGTTTTAAAGTATTCATTTTTATATGTGTTGAATTTATCAGATTCATTATCGTATGTAAAAATCTGTTGTAGATTTAAATATCAAATATATATCATTATTAGGTTCATCATAAATGGTATCATTATTACATACTATTTATTTTCGAACACAATAATAGGCTGTTGACCAGATAATGACAAAAAATTTTCACATTATGAATTTACCATTTATTTTTGTATATCTATCTTTTGATCCTTGAATGAATTGGTTGAAAAAATGATAATGTAAAAAGGGAGAGAGATGAGATTTTGACGACTCACAAAAACATCTTCATCAGCCATAGCATATAAAATGAGAAACAGGCAAAATCGCAATTTGGGTAATATAATAACTGCTAAACGTTGGTGAAAAAATAGGAAGTAGTATATAACAAATTTATATTGGTAACATTTCAATTCGATTATGATGAACAAACATTGAACATAAATATAAACATGCAAGGCCTGTTTTTCAAATTATACTACGCTGTTGTACTATAGTAAAACTGGATTATCATTATTCTACGTGAGAAACTGAGATCTATGTCATCGACATGGAAAAAAAGGTTAACGTTGTATGAACGAACTGGTTGTTGTTGTTGTTTTTTTTTGTTGTTTTTGTTGTTGTTGTTGTTTTTTTTTGTTGTTTTTGTTGTTGTTGTTGTATTGGCAGTAGTGATGGCCATCAAATGGTCTTGTTATGAATGATGATGCGTTCCTCTTTCTTACACACACACAATAATGGATTCTGGGAGAGTCTACAGATCATCATCATGTATATAAAATTTAGTTCTCGCCCAACAATATTTGTTGTACATTAAATGGAAAAAAAGAAAAATTTCCCCGATAGATGGCGTCACTAAAAAATCATATGTGATATTAAGCTATTTCGACTAATTTTGACGGTGTTCAGCAGAATTTCAGTCGATATAGTCAAATGATCACACATCGAATTTCGGATCAACATCAACCGAATATCATAAACATTGAAAGTTGAGTTTTTTTTTAAATCTGTGATCCCGGCAAAAACTGTGGTTTTTTTTACTAATGCAATGATAATTTTGAAACACTTCTACAAATATCCACTGACCAAATGATGGAGGTGCCGCGTCCATTAAAACATTTGGTACAAAAAGTCATGAGAGGATTCTATCCATGTGAACATATGATTGTAGTTGATCTATTAATACGACGAGTCGTCTTAAAAGAAGATGATATGATTGAATTACTTCGATTTGAAAAGAAACAGCTTCGCGGCGTTTTAGCTTTATTAAAAAATGATAAATTAATCAAATTTAAGCTTCGAATGGAGACCGGCCTCGATGGTAAAGCTTTTAGGCAAAATTATTATTATATCAACTACAAAGATTTTGTTAATGTTATAAAATACAAACTTGATCATATAAGGAAAAAATTCGAGTTGATTGATCGTGATAATACATCGAGAGCTTCGTTCATCTGTTCTTATTGTAAAAAATCATTCACCGATCTTGAAGTCGACATGTTGTTGGACAGTTCCGGCGAGCTCAGGTTTGTTTTATATAAAAATTCGACCACAAACTATTATTACTTTTTATTACATACATTTTTTCAGATGTACACATTGCGGTAGTGAGGTTTGCGAAGATCCCAATCATCTACCTAAAGCCGATTCTAGAAAAATGTTGGCAAAATTCAATGAAACAATGGAACCATTATATATGTTGCTCAAAGAGATTGAAGATATTCGATTGACAGCCGAATTATTGGATCCAGATATCGACAGTCGAATCGAACAACCACAACAGAATTATGATGGTACATTTTCTACCGGCAAATGGAGTGATAAAAATAAAGGGCTTTTTGGCCATGCAATGGCAAATATGAATCATTTCAATGTCAAAATTGATGATACCGATTCATCGAATAATAGTCAAAATCAACCGAAAAAAGAGCAGCCAATCTGGATGATGGAAAGCACAATATCAGGTGCAGCAAATAGTATGGGCATAGAAAATGGTGGCAAGATGAACAAAATGGTTAATGGTAATGCAATGAATACATCGGCAAATACTCGCCCATTAATCGATACAATTGATCTGCCATCAAGTTTAATTGAGCTTAGCTCTGAGCAAGCCAAAGAAGTTTTAGAAATTTTATTATCATATGAAAAACCTAATGATCCTCGATGGTTTAGAATATGTAAATATTTTGGTTTTGCTAATGATCCTGATGATGAAGGTGTTGATTTTAACGATATGAATGATGATCCAATGAATCAAAATGGTAATAATAATAATATTAATGTCGATATGAATTTTTTCAATCGTCTACCATTTATACGTGTAAATGGTCATCTTGTTTCATTGATTGATCTATCCGATGAACATATTGTCAAAATGAATGATATGGAAAAACAAGACTATATTAGAACAGCACAGCAACTATATGCAACCGTTTTCGATATTTAATATTCATATAATATATGCTTATAATGATAGATATTTTGTATATATATATATATAATGCTATATTATTATCTATTATATATTTGTATCCATTTTTCTTTCTATAATTTCATTTTTTTTTCATTCATACACATTGTAATTCAATTTGTAATTCTATTTTATTTAATTTTTGTAAATTCATTCATAGATATATGAATGATGAAAAATAATAATAAATATAATATCTAGACATTTTTAAATTTTAAAATTTTTTACAATGAATAAAATCAATTTGTTGTGAATAAAATCCTCCGATAGCAAGAGAAAAAAAAACTAGACTAGTACACAATGGAATTTTGTCATTTATTTTTCTGAATCAAATTATTCATATTTTTTTAGAATTTGATTTGATTTGATAATATATTAAACACGCCAACAAACACAAACACACGCGAACATTTTTTTTTCAAATCATGCATCACATAATTCTTGATTAAAAAAAAACTATAATGAAATATTTTCTGGAATATAATAATAATAATAGTTATTATAATTAACATATATATAAATAAAACTGGCTAGTGAACGCTCACAATGAAAAAAAAAATGATTAACAAGAAAAGAAATTCATTCACTCATTTAGTAGATACGAAATCAATGTTAATTTTGAATGAAACATATGGATAATATTCTTGTTGGCCGACATTCAAACCTGGTATATCTTCAATTGGACCTTGTAATATTGATGTATCCAAATGTGAATACAAATGATTGAGAACTTCACGTAATTTACGATAATTTTTCTTTGGTGGATGAAGAAGTGCAACAACAAAATTAACCGGCAATCCATATCGAAGTACAGATTCAACAAATACACGTAAAACTTTGACATGTACCCAAGCGATAACTGCTTCACTGAAATGAACTTTTAGCCATCGCATCAATAGATGATATTGTTTTTTAATGTCGCTTTCCAAGCGTGCAATCTCATTTTTACCGGCATTAATGTCATCTTCATTGTATATGAAATCACGAACGATAAATTTGTTTTCACGTGCTTTCACTTTGAATTGATCCGCAAATTTTTTGAAAACCGTCACATTAAATAGACCATGATCATTATCTTCATGTATCAATATTGATGAACGAGGAACGACATAATCAGTTAGATGTTCATATTTGCATTGCCAATCTTTGTAATATGATTTCGGAACAACAACAAGAAATGTAATCATATATTCGGAACCGAGAACGAAATGTTCTTTTTTGACAAGTTCGCTTGGATCTCTCACTAATAATGATCCAGCTTGTCTTCGTTCTAAAGATTGAAGATTACTTTTTAGATTATTGAATGTCGATGTTTTCGTCTTCATGTCCTGATCTATTTGGCCAATTTGTTTGTTAATTATCTCATGTAATGATTTCAACGATTGTTTGATAGGAAATTTGGCAGAATCCCATTGAAATTTGGTCACATATGTATGCAAATCTTGTCCGTTTGCTTGAAGCTGTTCTTTCAATGATTGGCCTTTCTCAAGTATATCGCCAATGGATTGTGCCAATTTTCTGCTGACTGCTTCGACATATGTGTCCAATTTGTTCAGGTCATCCGATAAGCCAACCAATGTATCTAATGTGCCAACTTTCAAGTCGGGAAGAAGAAAACGAAAAGTCTCACAAAACTCTGAACCATGTTTATTGATAGTTTCATTCAATGTTTCCCATGTTTGTTGACACGTTTTTTCTCCTGGTGCCGAGATGAGCCAATATTCCATTATGTGACAAATATAATAATAATAATGATGATGATGATGATTATGGATGGTTAATGATGTTCTATCAAACAGTGGGCGTTTTTAATTGGATTGTTATCACAATCTCAATGATGAACAAATTAGAACGAAATTTTCTATTTATTATAGAAAGAATATATTGGCTAGACAATTCCAGACCAAGTGTGAATGTAAATATAAAGAATAATCCAAGGTTCCAAGTTGATTTGTGATCATGCGATTTTTGGGTAAAAGTCTAGAGACCAACTCAACAACAATCCGTCATCAAGGAGATGGGTAGAGTTTATCCATATCCATGGAGCAGTAGCAAAGCTAAAGTTAAAGAAATATAAAAACCACTCATAACCGATCATCAGATGGCACTGATGTCCGATAACAAATTTTTTTTTCTTTAAATAAAAAAAGTTTTTTTTTATTGGATCGTATCAATTAATCAGATTAATATTGCCATTATCATAATTAAAATTAAAACAACTGATTTGTAATCGCATATATGTACAAAATCTGTTCGTAACATCATCAATAAGCTTTCGAATTGTTTGATCCTGAATAGAAATCTGACAAAGATCGCGACAATTGTCTATTCGTGGCTGCAATTGTAAATGAAAATTGTTTCCTGTTTTTCGAAAAACATGTTCAATAGCATTGATATCGATGAGCATCTGTACCCGAGCAGCATCACTTAATTGTTTGCTATAACTTGCACATAATCGTTCGATTTCAATAACGGTTGCCAACAATATTTCAAACATTGTCTTATAAACTAATTGTGGTGTTATCTTGTAAATTTCCGATTGAACATAAATCAAATTCAATATCGTTTCCTTGATATAATAGCTAACATCTTTGGGCATTTCTTTTTCCTGGAACCAATTCTCATCGAAAAATCGCATCGATGTTTCGATTCCACCAATAACATCATCACGTTTGCGTTCGATGAATGTTTCCAATAATTTGTTTTCCAAATCTTTGAATTTTTTCTGCGTTAACTGGATCACCTGTGACATATCAGGATAGCCATATTTTTCGAATATTTCATATAATTTTGGCAATACATAGTTGGCTGTATATGAACAATTACATAAGACAATCAATGATCGATTATCTTCGGTTATATTTCGATTATTCGATATAGGATTTGCAGCCGATCTTTCCAATGCATACAAAAAAGAATTGATTAAACTTTGTATCAATTGTTTTACCAATCCTTTGACGTTAATCTGAGTGAATATGTCGACTTCGTCTGCTGTTCGAATCTGTATGACTGAATCTCGAATCAATTGTAAAATTTCAATAACTTTCGTTTCGAATTGCAAGGGAAGATTAGTTCGAACGCCATATATGTCATCGAATTGTATGTTCCAGACTTCTTTTTTGTATAAATTTTTCACATCATTTGATTTATGGGTAAACAGACAGGTCAAAGTATAGAGACGAAGATCGAAAATAAACGTCTGCACCGGTTTCAATAGGCCAGAGTTTTGCATATGAATCAAATTGAAATCTAATTTTAAAAGATTGGAATAACATTGAACAGCACCACGAAGACAATAAGGCAGCCAAAGGACAAAATCTTGATCAATCTCATTTAATGCTTGATTAGAAGTGTAGTTGAAACTATTCGTATCCGGAAGAAGAACACTACGATATTCGTTACATAATAATTTAATTGATTGTGTGAGCAAATCTTTTTCAAAAATTTCACGTTTCTTCTTCAGATCATCTATAGAATTTTTATTGTATAAATCTCCATTCAGATAGGCACAGCCTAATTTGAATAAATCATTGAAGATACGATCGAATAATCTTGATGTTTTATCGACAAACAAAATTTGTGGTGGCTTTTGTGGATTATCTGGATCTGGTGGCATTGTTTTCAAATTGTTATCGGCATCGCCGTTTGTTGCTTGTGAAGATAAATATTGTTGTCGACAATTGTTAATTTTATTGAACAAAGATTGTTTAATCAAAAGAATAGCATCCCATGCTGGATCCGAATTTTCCTCCAATGCTGATAGATATTTGATTAATTTTTTTAGTTCATCAATATTATTATCTTCCATATTAAGTGCACATTGTTTGAACAATTCTCTAAGTGTAAGTATAAAGCTTTGAATACGTTGTTCAACTTCATGAAATACTTTACGAAATACACTGACCGAACTGTCACTGAATAGATTTTTTGCACGAAAAAAATCATTGATAACCACATCATAATCTTTACGTTGCATGCTTTTATCAATGTTCGAGGGCAGATTGAATAGAAAGCGATAACGTTGCAGAACATTCAAAGCATTACGCATAGAATCAGCATCATCTTTACGACTGATAATATTATCGAATATGGCATGTGCTTCATCGTTAGCGCTTTTAATATAATCATCAATCTTCACGGTTAAATCGGATCCAAATTCTTGACGATCTTTTTTGAATGACAAATACAAATTATTCAAAGCGTTCAAACAATCCATAATTGAAACAATGTTAGCTTTGAGAAATGTATTCGAATCTAACGTATTTTTCGGTTCGGATCTATTCTTGTCTAATTGATTTTTGTATTCCTTTTTCAGCTCTTCAAATGATGAATTACTATGATTTTCCACTAGATACATGGATGGATTGAAAGAATCTGAAAGTATATCATTATGTTGACTTTTCATAGGCACTTTAGTATGACCATCATTCGAGACTAATGCGGCAGCTGAAACACCAGAATCAAATGGAAAAATGTCATTTTCATCTATCCAAACACCACTGGGCGTTGTCAGACCAATAGATTGTTCTAAAGCTCGAAATTGAATCATTGAAATACCGGTCCCGCCACTTTTGGTCGTAACAATAACGGGTCCTGTTTCGACACAATTTGGTGATTTTGTAATGATCTTCTGTGGTGTGATCCATTCCGTGAATACCAAACATTCAATATCACAAATTTTGACACTGGACAAATCAAATTGGTTGATACCCAAATTTTCACCACGTATGGTGAGCTTTGTTCGAGGATGTCCTTCTTTTGGTGAAATTCCGGTTACTTTAGGTGCCAGTGCCATAATTTATTCACCGAGATATCAATATGAAACAATAGAAAAAAAGTGATTAAAATTCACCATAATATGTAATCAACGTAAGCAACGAAACGAAATGATTCTGATGTTTACATAAACATTGGATATATTCCATCAACAGATGGAGTTAGTGGCAGAATATTTTTCAAAAATATCACAAAATAAAGAATTTTATCACAAAACAAATAAAGAATTTTATTTTATTATTTATCGCATATTATTCTTATCAATTTTTTTTGTTGTTGTTGAAAAAATAATACAGTAAATAAATAAACACAAAAAGGAATCCACTATTTTACATGAATCAATGATGATGATGAAATTAATTTTTGGATGATGATTATTCAATTTTTTTCAATTTATGTAAATATAATCAAGTTTACAAACACATTTAAAATAAATAAGAAATTATAAAAAACGTAGCCAATAACGTAAGAGAAAAAATATGGATATAAAACAACAAAGACAATTGAAATGATGTAATCCTAATATTGATGATGAACAACTAGAATTTTGCGAAAGAAGATATTCCGAATTAAATGTCCTTATGATGACTTGTTCTTGAAAATCGGCAATCGTTTTTAAACAATATACAGTACATTGTAATTCAATCTCTTCTGTTTGAAAATAACGTTTTTCCATTGTGAATCGTAGATTCAAAATGATTTCACCATTCAATCGATTCTCATTTTTTGTTAGATAACTGTTGTTTACTTTTTTACCATTGATGAACCAAGATAATTGAGCATTCAAAACGGTTGTCGAACAATTTAGATTAACAATATCGTTGACATTATATTTGTCACGTATACCGGTGATGATCGGCATCTCTTTGCTATTTATTTGGGCTGTTGTTGGAAATAGATTTTTTGTTTTGTTTTTTTTTCATTATTTTAATTAATTAATTAATTTTTTATTATCACACAAACAAACCTGATGTATATCTTCGTGATGTGGATTTAGTTTGTTTGGATCCATCTATAAGATATTCGACTGTTTTCAATTCATATACAAACATTAATGATGCTTGACAACGAATACGTAGACTATCATGTTGGAAATATTTATGATTTACTTGAAAATTTAATCCAAGCTTTGTTTGTATCAATCCAGTACTACTATCGATTGTCGGCTTTGAGCTTAAAAGAAATTCTTTCGGTGCCTATTTATACAATATATACAGTTGAAATATTCAAATGTTGATTTAATACATGAAAACAGAATTATTTCATTTCATTTTATTTTATTTTATTTTTTCTATAGTTACAAATTTACCGGTAAATCATTGATGAACCAATTTAATTTCAATTGTGGCCAGCCTTTACCAGAGATGCATTCAAAATTAACATATTCATCGATACGATAATAATCGCAGCTACCATTGATCGTTAATGTTTCTTTGGGTAACACTGTTTCAAATGAAAAAACAGAAACCAAAAACAACACCGAAATCGGTAATAATGATAATAATAATAATAATGATGAAAAAAATATGATGACCATCACGTCGAAAAAAGAATGAAAAAGTAAAAAAAGTAAAATAAAAGATATGACCGAAAAAAAAGAGAGATTTCAATTAGCCAAAAGTATCTACTTTAACATTCGATGTGTATATTTATATATATATAGCTATAGGGATTTATAGATCAAAAAAAAATGCGACAAACGAAACCAATTGTTTAATAATTAATATCATGAGGATGATGATGATGATGATCATTTCAGCTATCAACACACACACACAAAAAAAACACAACAAATGGCCATTTTCCTACATTCTTTGTATTATAGCCACCATAGAAATAATAAAATTCAATACTTACCATATATTTTCATTAGTTTCTCATTTTTTCTGGTGGCAAACGCTGGACCTAAGTCCAAAAACACGGGGTTTATAACATGTGAGAAAAAAATGAATGAATGAATGAATGAATAGGTCACACAATAGGTGAATGAAAACAAAACAAAAATTATTATTATAAATATGATTTACCTTCAGTACTAACTTCGCAACCATAGAGTCCGTCAGAATTCTAGCCATGTATATATCAGTTTTATATTTACGCATACAAATTAGGCGATAACAGATGGACCATATGGACAATCAGTTAAAGCAAAAAAAAAAAAAAAGATAAAACAACATCAACATCAACATCATTATTTGAGTGAATTTTGTTGTTATATATGTGGTCAACTTACAAGATCGGTATGATGTAGAATAACATGAGTTGCATTGGACTTTCTATGCTATTAATTGAAATTGAAATTGAATTTTTCAATAAAAAAAACTATTGTTTTTCATTGATACTTACATCAAGATGAATGCCATCCAAATTGAATGATTGTTTAGGATAATCTTCTTTAGGTAGATAACGATAAAATTCAATATAATCTTTGTAGAATTTTACTGAATAAAGTTCACTATTTTCAAGATCATAATCACAATATAATATTGCATGGCTACCATTCGATATTGCTGCTGGTACATCGAATTTTACTATACGTAATGAAAGGCAATCTGTGTAATATGAAAACCAAATGAAAGAAAAATAAATTTTTCAGTGATGATTAATTCAATTTTTACAATTTTTTTAAAAACTTTCCAAACATACAGATAGAAAAAAAATCGCAATTTAAACAGTGAAGACAACTTTTTTTTCTTGCTATGCATCCCAAAACAACAATAAAAAAATGTCAGTTTTGCTTTACTTTGATTCTGTTAATAATAATGTAACCATTTGATTATGTTATTCTGGCTGTCTCTCTTTCTCTCCATGTTCTAGAATCTAGATTCTATGGAATAAAAGTTTTGTCTACCACAATACATAATGCTCAATCATTAGTGATTCGAACACACGTACTATGAATTTTTTATCATCACATAAATTTATTTCTCTCTCTCTCTGTGTGTGTGTGTATAGGTAACCTTTTGGATACATCAATGAGCAATTACAAGCCCCAAATGAATAAATGAAAAAATAAAAACTATTAATATAATCTCAATGATGATGATGATGATGACACAATGTCACCACACACACACACACACACACATATATATATATATTCATCAGTAAGGGTTTGATTCCGATTTCCAAAGTTACCAAATTTGTTTTATGAACATTGAAACAAAAAAAAACAACATAAAAATGCATATATATAAAATTACGGTCAATTCGAAATTCTGGAAAAAAATGTGAATTGAACTTAGAATAATGATCATCATAAAATGAATGAATCATTCAAATTGTTTAAACCGTTGACAATATTATTATCATCGATTTTTGTTTTAGTTTATTGCATATTGTTGTTATTGTTGTTGTATATAATGATAATAATAATAATAATAATGATCATTAAAGTTCTTTGATCGTTGACAATATGAATTTTTTTTCTATTCTTTCCTTTGAATTCATCATTGTTGTTTTATTCTGTGTATGGTGTGTGTGTATGCATATTATTCAATTATTGATGGATAAAAATGAAAAATAAAAGGAAAAAGAAAGCATGAAAGAATTCAACTTTATCTACTGTATAACGACCACGAAATAACTTTCATTTGTCGTTTTCGTCGTTGTTGTTGTTGCTGTTGCTGTTAATGATCAATACGCGTGTTATATTCATAGACCAATTGACTGAGAAAAAAAAATGGAATGACAATTTATTCATTCATGGTAATGAAATATTAATCTCAATGATGAAAATGATGATTATAATGATGATGATGATGATGGTACGCACAAATAATGAAAAAAATATACCCCCATATTCATACATACCACCGACACATAGTTCCATAAACATTCACTTACCTCCTTATATTGTCACTCAAGATTCATCATCAAATTATCAATTTAACAAAAAAAATAAAAAAAAGACGAAGAGAAAAAGTCAAGAAAATTTTTTTTTTATAGCTTAATTAATTAATAAAATAAAAATTATCATAATTATGATGTGTGGGCGTGTTAATGTAAAGTCTATAAAAAAAAATCTTTGGGTGCATTTTTTTCCATGCAAAAAAAATAAATATAAAATGAATATATTGCCGCGTACTATTCAATAAAATTTTCTTTTACTGTTTCCATTGTTACCGGTTAGTGAATTCTAGTTTTGTTTCTACGTTTAAATTAAATAAAAAACACAACCAAACCTATTACGTACTACACAAAGGTATTAATTAGTGTCGTTAGTGGATCAAAATTTAATTTGTTTCAACAGTAAAAAAATCAAATCAAGATAAAATATTAGTTGAATGTTAAGTTTGAAAAAGAGTTGGAAGAACAAAAAAAAAAAATCTCAACAGCCAATCTTTAATCGATTCGTTTTCAAAACACACAAACTTGAATTGTTTAGTAGTAGCACTATTCAAAATTCATCATGGAAATCTTCATTCTTTTCAATCAACATAAAAATATGGTATGATTTTAATTACCATCAGACATCATCATCATCATCATCATCATCACCATCATCATCATCGATCAACAATCAACACTGAATAAAAAATGAGGGCCACAATTGTACTCGGGATCGATTCAATTGTTTTTAAGAGTATGCACGAACAGTATAATTTGACAACAAGGTTATCATCAATAGAAACATACAGTGAAACGAAAAAAAAAATTCAAGACAAGTATTTCAATCGAAAAAATTGATTCTGTTTTTTTTCACGTCAAAAAAATAAAATAAAATTGTATTCATGTGAAAACGATTTTTTTTCTTTTTTTTGCCAACAGATTTTTGTCCTCTCATACTGTCTACTATAACTACAATGAGAAATGAAATGAAATTTTTTTTCTTTTTTATTGGAAAACAAAATCTAAATCTGAAAATGCGTTGTCTTAATTATATGTTTTTTTTTAATCGTCAGATTTCCAGTATGTAATCACAGCATCGACAACAACAGCAAAGAAAATTATTATAATAATAATGAATTGACAACGTTTAATAGCTAGGTTTTCTGAAATCTTCAATCAGCTGTAAGCGACCAAAAGAAAAAACAAATATCCAGGTATATTCATCAACGATTGTTGTATGGAATATTAATGTTGATGATCATGGTAGAAATTAAATCATCATCATCATCATCATTATTGTTTGACGGAATCATCAAATGAAAAAATAATGATTATAAACATTGTGAATTTATTGAAAATAATAAGCGGCTAAAAATAAAAAAATTCCGGATATTACAGAGAGAAAAGAAGGAAAAAAAATACAACAACAAAATATGATAATAAATTATTACCTTTCAAAATGAATGTCAACAACAACAACAATATTATTGTATGAATGGTAATAAAATGGCGAAACATGGTGATAATAGATGAAAAAGAGGTTGTTGTGGCGATTGAAATATGACGAAATGTGTTGCAAGTATTCATCATCCTCGTTGTTGTTGTTGTTGTTGAAATCATTATCATTATCATCATCCAACATGTAATAATTTACATCATAATTAAAATCATAAATGGTGTCAAACGGGAATTGATTTGATGTATTTTTTATTTATCAACACATAAACACGGAAAGAGAGAAGAATTACGAGACACAATTTGAATATCAAATAGAATGGAACAAAAACAACAACAACAGCGAAAAAAAAATTGCCGTTTATCGTGAAAACATCGATCATCGAAACACATGGAAAATCTTTTTTTTTCAACTGATTATAGTACTACGTTGATTGTCTTGGTTAAAATCATATGGATCGTTTGTTATAACCACGTTATAATGATTGACGATGTCCACTAAACCACACTGTACACCATTACCAACAACAATGGCTGTAGTTTATAATTACCGTTTTTTTTCTCCTGGAATCGACCCCGATATACCAGAAAAAAATGAAACGAATACGACACGACGATAATAGCAATAATAATAATGTGTCACTCGAAACACTAAAAAAAAAAAAAAATTTCTTACGGTTTTTTGATGGTTAATTATGAAAAACTGAGTGTGTGTGTATGTGTGTGTGTCTGTGGATCATAATAATAATATGTTGGTGGCCATGATGATGATAATCGCGCGCGCTTCGTTCAAAAAAAAAAGAAAGAAAAAAATAGAATAATAATTCACAAGATTGTACTCATAAAAGAAAAGAAAAAAAGCAATGAAAACAAAAAACGGTCTGTGCAAGTTGACTTTTGATTCACAACTAAAACACACACACACACAATAGAAATTGTCGGCTGCAATGATCATTGGTAGATTCGGTTATTATCTGTTTGTTTCTAGATAGTTCATACCATTTATTCATTCATGAGTGTGTGTGTGTGTGTGTGTGTGCGTGTAATTTTTTTTCCCGTTGTTATATATTTGGCGCCAAGTATATAAAAAAAAGGAAAAAGAGACAACAACAACAAAAATCAGCGCGCGTCATATCCCACCACGTTTACTGTTGCCGTCGTTTTTGATTGGATGGGTGGTTTAGTAGTCTAACGGCGCCAATATTATTATTATTATTATTATCATCATAATTGTACCATCATCACATGGCCAATGATAGTTTGCCCATTTTTTTTTGTTTGTTTGAATTTATGGAATCAAGAATAATGTTCCGTATACAATCTTGACAATGAATGAATAGGATTGGTTCACGGGATACGGTAATTTTTAACTGATATTATCCGGTGTGTGTGTGTGTCATACTTGATGAAATCAATGAAAATGTAACAAAAATAGAATATTCTCTCTGTCTCTTTTTCTTTATTCGAGTGATTATAACAGTACACACTATATATATTATATAAGCCATAATCAATAAAGAAATGAATGAGAAGAAAAATAAAAATTAACAAATAAAATAAAAAGTCTTGTGGTTAATACTAATACTAAACAACAACAACAACAATAGCCATTTTGATGTTGATGTTTATGCTCATATTATATTCTTAAATATTTATATATTACATGATGATAATGAAATTCATTTACATAGACAAAAAAACACATCAACCAAAAACAAAAAAAAATTCATGGACAATAATGAAAACCTAAACAATGCTTTAGTGGATTTCAAATTCATGATTGGGATATTTTTTCTATGAATGAAGACGTGAAAAAGAGAAAGCAAGATAGGAAAGGGAGAAAAAAAGAATAAAAGATAAATTAAGTTTTTCTACAATTTTAGCTGTTTAGAGTATTTGCGTGTTGATTTATTAAAATGATGAAAAAAACTAGGAACGATATAAAAAAAAAATTATCTCATATGTGTGGTCCATCCAATTCTATCATCATCATGATCATCATTACCACTATTGACTTGGAACCTTTTGAACTTGTAAAACCATAAAATGTTTCTACAATACATAACCACAGAATCATCATTGTCAATTTCAACATTAACAGAGATTCGAATGTACGCACAGAATAAATGGTCCCAATCAAAGACGCAATGAAATATACAAAAAAAAATTGTGCACGAATATATCGCTGAATGAATGGATGGAAAAAAAAGAAAACGAACGAACATGGTCTATTTACCTATCTATACGTTGATCAAAAACGATATTTCATGATCAGTTTTACAATACAGGTTTTCCATTGTCTACATTCACCATATTATTATCATCATATCATCATGGATTCAATATTGTTATATACTATGAAAACCTCGGAAAAAAATCATACAGAATTATGTATAACAGAAAGAAAGAAAGAGAGAGAGTGTGTGTGTGGGGGGAGAAGAGAAAAAGTGCGTGAGAAAAGTTTATAATAATTTATCAATAGAGACTAATAACAATAATGACTGAATATAACGGTATAGTCAATGATGACAATAGAGACAACAATAAATAGACACACACACACATAGACATTAAAAGCAAAAACCACAAATATACAAACACATATACACACACACACAAGAATCAGCTAGAATCGGAATATAAAGTCACACATACATACACACGAATTTGGATCATACATACATTGAGAGAGAAAGAAAAAAAAACACACACACACAAAAGAAAAAGATAATAAAGTAATTTATTAGTTATAGGCAAAAAAAAGACCAAAAAAAAACCGACCGATAAACATTGTGATGATGAGCATTATTATTATTATTATTATTATGGAACATTGTTATATTCGACCATTGTTTATATCCAAACAATCGACCAAATAATATATATAACTAGAAGATTGCAATGCATAAAATTGCTTTCTTTTTTTATTATTATTATTATTATTGAAACTGTTGCCGCGTATTCGCGATCAGGAAAACCTCGACACAGAGAGAGAGAGAGAGAGAGAGAGAGAGAGAGAGAGAGAGAATAAAAATGAATGAATGAAGGCGACATTGACAACTATGATGATGATGATGATGATCCATTCATCCATATTCCATATTCATTTGGGAACAATAGATCAGTGAATAACAATAACAAACTGGAAAAACAAATCATTCAGAAAGGTCAGTTCAATAGAGAGAGAGAATGAAAAAGAAAAATCTAGAATATATTAGCGGTGGGGGTTTTTGTTTGTTTGTGTGTGTGTGACAAATACAATACGTACGTGAACCTGTCGAGATATTAATAATAATATCGACAATACTAAAAAAAAACGTAGAGATCTATCTATTTTTATATAATAAAATCAATCACACCAAAAAAAACACACAGCATTATGTCACATAAAAGATTCACATAAACAAATAAATAAAATGAACATCAAATGAATGGGAAAAAAATAGGAAACCAACAGACTATAGTGACAGAAAAATGGCGTTCATTTTTTTTTTCTCCGCTGATTGTTGTTGTTGTTGTTGTTGTTGTCGGTCGTCATTATCATCATCATCATCATAATCACGTCAAACGCCAAACACGCACATGACAAAATTGGATCGATTAAATAAATAGAACAAAAAAAAATGAGAGAGAGAAAGAAAAAAAAATTGCCGACCGATATCCGTTTATTTTTTGTGGCAAGAAAACATAGAATTTGATGATTATAATCATGAATCATATACCATTATATATAAGGTATTGTTGACCAGGTGGTTATCTTAATTACTTTTTTTTCTATAAAGTGACAATCTGACTTTTGTTTTTGTTTTTCTATTTCAATGCAAGTAGATTACATGTTTCGCTTTATAGTTTTAATATCACAATATATATTAAAGATACGGAATCCGGAACGGTTATTTACAAATGAATGATTTTCGATAACTGTTAAACAAAAAACAAAATTACATATATAGAAAACTGATTTTTGGGTTAAAAATTCGATTAAATACAACCAAAATTCAATATATATTATTCGATGGATGGTTATGTTGATTTTTTTTCAAACAGAAAATTTTCTTTTTCCTGCCACGAAAATTTGTCATCAATAGTAGCTCGTTTTTTTTTCCATTTCTTTGTTTCTCTCAGTTAAGAATTTGTTTTTTTCGTTTGAATTTTCAAAATCAAGAAATTCGATTCTTGTATATTCAGAAAAAAAAATATTAGCAGTGTGAATATCTGTGTGAAGAATTTTTCTTTTTTTTCTATTTTGTCGTTTTTTAGAATCAAAAAAAAAAAATTGATGACACATTTGTCGTCGTTGTTGTTGTTGGGATGATAATGATGATGATGGTGCTCAATAATACACGTAAATCCAAATAATAACAACAAAAAAACAACCTACAAAAAAAGAGACAACGACGACGAGTATTCTTATTCTAAGTGTGTGTGTGTGTGTGTGTGTGTGTGTATAAAAAGAAAAAAGAAAAAGAAACATAAAGCCAAAAATGCTTTTAATACTTGGAAATAAGAGAATATATGATTTATTGTGAAAATCCCATAGCATATATTTTATTTTATTTTTTCATTTCTTTTTTTTCATTCACTCAGGTTTCTTTGTAAATGATGATTCAATGGCAGAGAATAAACAAAACAAACGGTATACAGAGAATGCAAATTTCCAAAAAACGTAAAAAATTCATTGTTGTCTGATGAAATTCAAACTCGAATTCGAATGAATGAATGGTCGCTATCATCATAGATATTATAAAGTTTATCCTAATAATAATTCGATTTCATCGTCATCATCATCATCATAATCTTTTCTTATAACCATCGTCGAATACAATGTGGACAGATGTTTGAATCTTGTTGTTATCAAATCAGTATATTGTTGACATTTTTTTTTTCGTTTTGTTTTGTTGATAGTATGTGTCGCGTGACGCTATATAAATGGCACGATGGAATCAATGAATAGTTTTCCTCATGAAATTCACACCCACACATGGAATCCTGATATATATAAAAAAAACTCATCATCGTCATCATAATCACACCCATAAACAAAACAAGACAAAACAAAACAAAATTCCAGAATGAAACATGCCGATGAAAAAAAAAACAAAAACATTGAATACATAAACATCTCGGTTGGTAATGTGGTATTTGTGTGTGTGTGCGTGTGTGTAAATACATGTACAACATATTATATCTACCTACATATTGATCATCATCATCATCATCATCAATCGAACAAGATAAAGCTAAAATCAGAATCAAAATGTTTTTAGGGATTGAATTGAATGATGTGTACTCATTTATTTTCCATAATATCAATTTCAATATAATATACCATCATGTCAAATCTAAACTGAGAGAAAAAAAAATTATATGAAAAAAAAGAGCAAGAATAACGGGGCAAAAAAAAATTCTATTTCTTCTTCTTTTCACATATATACACACGGACAACATTCAACAAACAAGAATATATGAAAACGAAATATATACATCTTCATGTGTGTGTTGAAATTATTAAATTTATGCAAACATTTTTTTTTTTTTTTTTTTTTTTTTTTTTTTGATGAATGAAATGAAAAGACCATGTTGATTATGTCAAAATCTAAAATGATGATGATGATGATGATGATGATAATGAAAAGTATAACAGATATATTAAAATTATGGCAATTATAATAAGATGTGGCCAACATTTTTTTTGTGTGTGTATGTGTGTGCTTGCCATCATTTTCAATCATCAAGAATATTCTTTCTTTTGTAAAAATGAGAATATTAAAAATGTTTTACTACACAACAACGTATATGTCAATGTGTGTGTTTGGTGGTGGTGGGGGGAAGCTAGAATAGTGTATGATGAAAGATAGGGTAGTAATTTTATTAAGTTTCAAAGATGATGATGATGATGATGATGATGAAGCAATGGGCTCTCTATAAATTTTTCTCATATTTTTTTTTCTTTTGCTTTCGCTGTATGTGTTCAATGAATGAAAGAAATGGAAACGAATATTAAAATAGAGGGGTGTGTAATAATAAGAATGAACTGAACTCGATGGATGAATGAAGAAGAAGAATCGAGAATGGGTTGTCGTTGTGAAAAATTGTTTCCCATTCCATTCTGATTCATCATGAACATTTATATTATTATTATTATTTGAAATAAAAACAAGATATACTGTATCAAACAAAGAATCAAAGAATATCATGAACCATACACACACACACACACACACATACTGTGAAGGCCATCATGTCAAGATGTCATTGGTTATAGTGAAATAAAGATAAATTATTTTGAATTCACTTTGTGTGTCTGTGTGTTTGTGTGCACTTTAGAATTTCCCTCTTTTTTTGGTATATATAAAACTAAGTGAATGATGTTTCAAGAGAGACACAAAGAGGAGGATGATTCAAAAAAAAAATTTCATAAGAATTTTTTTCCATCAACATTATTGTGTATAAGGATGTATGATGATGAGTCCGAAATCATACAGCAAGCAATTAAGCAATGATGATGATGACGATGATTGTCTCAATTATCATAAACCATCATGATGATGTTGTGACACATTTTTTTTTTGTTTTTGTTTGCATGTGAATTTTCATGCATAAGGAACTTTAAAATTTTTCATTTTGTTTTCCTTCAAAACTCAAATTGTGTGGAATGAATCAGTATATATTCAGTGTACCAACGCATTTCTCGCAACCACTGTCTCTCAAAAAAAATGATATGCAAAATATGAATATTCCATCGAATAATGTAGGCATTCAAAGAATGAAATTAATTATAAACAAAACAAAAAAAAAGAATCTCCTACTATTATCGTTTCAAAATGGAATGATTCGTGAAAGTGGTAACATATATTACAAAACAAAACATTCGACAATAGTGTTCATTTCTAGAATTGGACATAAAATTTTGTAATGAATCAAGATATGGAAAGGGAGAGAGAAAGAGAGAGATGAAAAAAAAAATGGAAACGCTTTAAATCTTTGGATTCCAACAAAACATTTACAGAACGGAACTAAAAGTAAGATAAATTATGAATTTTTCTCAGCTAGTTTTTTTTTATTTCTGTTCCTGACTAAACAACCGTTGTCGACAATGAGCGGAAGGCAACAACAACAACAACAACAACAACAGGAAAAAAAACTTAATTTCCTAATCTTTTAAGCTTTCTTTTGCACAAAAGTGTGTGTGTGTGTGTGTATGTGAGCCAAAGAGAAAAAAATAATTTTCAAATTCTGTAAAATCCCGTTGTTCTTTATCCATGAAAAAAAAATATTTTTCCCGGGAACCGAATAAAAAATGATAAAGTCAAAAATCGTTTTTCTCTCTCTCACACACACACACAAACGAATAAGAATAAGCAGAATAAGAGATAATACAAAATACTCATCTCATCGTTTATGGATTCGATTCTTTCGAAACGTTCAAGATCAAATTTAACAAAGTTGATATTAATAATAATAATAATAAAAAAAATTTATAATCATTAAGCAGCCAACCGACACATGTACAAGTATAGAAAAATCAATACCAAACGAATCCAAAAAATGGCGTCAACAAAGATTTTTCCAATGGTTTTCAATAAGAAATTTTTTTTTATTAATATAAAAAAAAGAAATCAATTTTGATATTCCGATAATAATATACAAAAATTTTTGATTCAAACAAAAACATATAAAAAAAAAATGTATAGCATTAGTAGATTAATTAGGCACAATACTGACCACTAAAATGGCAATCAATAATAATATGATTATTGTCCAATATGCTAAATATGAAAATAAAAATATATTCATTTTAGATGGATGTTGCAATGTATGTTTGATGAACCACATACCACATGTACCACTTTCACGACTAACGAATCGAATATTTCGTGTATTACGAAGTAAACGTTCATTATTATCATCCATTGCTTCACCAATATCTTCCAAGAATCTCTATAATTAAGGAGGAAAGAAAAAAAATGTAATTTTAATTTGACAATGCATAAACCATTTGGGAATAAGCGTAAGTAATTAACATGATTTTTTTTATAACTTTAATTTGTCGAGCTATAATCCTTTGCAGACTAACCATTTTGAATGTTGAGTTCTGAATCAATTTCTTGTGCCAAATATTTTTGCCTTGAAATAATATCACCCAATGTATCGATATTTTGGTCCTGTTCTGTATTAAATTTTTTCAATGGTGACCATTCAATTGATCGATTAATCAATAAACATTACCTTGTTTCATATTTCGTTGAATTTCTTTCATTTTTGAAACATTTTCAAATTGATGTGAACTTGAAGCATCAGAAGCATTTAATCCATCATTCCAACTAACGGTAGGTGCTTGTGTAGATTCAGAATTATCATAATTAAACAATGTATTCCTAATGGAAATATAACAATTATTATTTCTTCAAAAAAAAAACAAATGTCAACAACGGTAATACCTTTTATCTGTGACTGGATTCTGTAGAAATGTTTCAATCTTTTTATATCGATCATTGAATTGGTCCACTAATCGTTGGCGGCGTTCTTTTTCTCGTTGTGTTCTGTTGAGAGTTAAAATTTTACATTTATTTAAATCATGAATGAATTTTCACTACGTTACAATTTATTTGATGCAGCCAATTGATTTAATGTTTCCTGTAATTGGCCGACTTTACGTTGGAATTTTCGGAATAAATCCTTAATGTATAAATCACTCTGTCATAAAGAGCTTCAGTTGAAAATTGTTAAAAAACACCTTAAATTCAAACCTTAGCAAATGCTGCTGTATTTGTTGGATATTGATTACGTTGATTAATTTTATGCATAAGTTGATCGGCAAATTCGTCAATACTTTCGGCATCTTTTAGCCTGAACAAAATCGAGATTATAAAACATGAATAAAATTATTATTAACCGAACCGAAAATCAAACAAACCATTCATCCGTTATGGAACCCATATTGATAATTGTTTTTAAATTAATAAATGAATGATAAATCTTTAACAAATGTCAAAACATCGAAAAAACAAATTATGAGCAACAATCATCAAATTCCTATTCAATTCTAATAGTGCCATCTTTTGTTCATGATTACAAATATTAGTCATATTGATTTTTTTATTCGATAAAATTTTAAAAAAAAAACAACAAAATTCCAATGAAAAATCATGTAACATCCATAATGACATCAATGTACAAATTGATAATGTGCAATTATATAAGGATCTATAAGATTTTTTTTTTTGGAGTCGAACATATTTAAATCAGATCATAGATATTCGTATAGCTTGTCGGTCAAATCGTATACATTTAGTCTTGATTCATCATTGATTGTCTTTCATGATTGACATTCATTTTTAAAAAAAAGTGATGCCATTTCTAATTTTTATCATAATTGAATGATCAAAGAAGGGAATTTTCGAAGCAGCATCAAGTTTAATCTAAATCTAAATCTAAATTATGGCATGACGTGCCGCATATCGTTAGTTTTTCAATCGCGCCGTCTCGAATTTTTTTTTTCTTTTTAGTTCTGTTCAACACGAGCATATATAATTAACTGTCATTGAGCAAACTGCCTCAAAGTCAACGTTCGTCAACCACTGTCAGTAAATAAAAAGTTTTACGTTATTGTATTAATTTGTTCGAATTTTTATTGTCCAATTTTTAAGATTATTATCAAAAAATTTTTAACAACATTCAAAATGTCCATTCAAAAGATTTATGCTCGTCAAATTTTCGATTCACGAGGAAATCCAACTTTGGAAGTTGATTTAACAACAGATTTCGGTATTTATTAAATTAAAATTATGATTATTTCCATATTTCGACAATTGACAATTGTTATTTTTCTGTCAAGGTGTTTTCCGAGCTGCTGTTCCAAGTGGTGCTTCGACCGGTATTCATGAAGCATTAGAACTTCGTGACAAAGATAAAGCTCATTATCATGGAAAATCCGTGTTGAAGGCCATTGCCAATGTCAATGATGTAATCGCACCGAAATTAATAAGCCAGGTAAAATGACATTCATCGTAAGATGTTTATCGTTTATTAACACAATTATTCATAGGGTCTCGATGTTACAAAACAAAAAGAAATTGATGACTTGTTGATCCAATTGGACAATACACCCAACAAACAAAACCTTGGTGGTAATGCTATCCTTGGTGTGTCCTTGGCTGTGGCTAAAGCTGGCGCTGCCAAAAAGAAAGTTCCATTGTATCAGCATATTTCCGACTTGGCTGACATCAAAGAATTTGTATTACCTGTTCCAGCATTCAATGTTATCAATGGCGGTTCACATGCTGGCAATCGTTTAGCCATGCAAGAATTCATGATTTTGCCAACAGGTGCATCATCGTTTACTGAAGCCATGAAAATGGGCTCTGAAGTTTATCATCATCTTAAGAATGTTATCAAACAACGTTATGGCTTGGATGCTACCTGTGTCGGCGATGAAGGTGGTTTTGCACCAAACATTCAAAGCAACAAAGAAGCTTTGGATTTGATTATGACATCCATCCAAATGGCTGGCTATAGCGGTAAAATTGATATTGGAATGGATGTTGCTGCTTCAGAATTTTATCGTGAAGGCAAATATGATTTGGATTTTAAGAATGCTAATTCAGATAAATCAGCATGGTTGGAACCATCTCAATTGGCCGACGTTTATCGAGGATTCGTCAAAGACTATCCAATTGTTTCAATTGAAGATCCTTTCGATCAAGATGCTTGGGATGATTGGACTGCTTTCACCAGCAGTGTTAGTTGCCAGGTTGTTGGGTAAGTTTGAATCATTAAAAAGGATCAATGGCCTGTCATTAATAATTTAAATGTTTATTCTATTCTATTATATAGTGATGATTTAACTGTAACAAATCCGAAACGTATACAAACGGCCGCTGAAAAGAAATGTTGTAATTGTTTGCTCTTGAAGGTCAATCAAATTGGTACCGTCAGTGAATCGATTCAAGCGTATGTTTAGCATTTTTTTTCATCATTGGATGGTGATATATTTTGATTATTTTATTTTTTTTTTTCATCAGTCATTTATTGGCCAGATCAAATGGCTGGGGAACAATGGTTTCACATCGTTCAGGAGAAACTGAAGATACATTCATTGCTGATTTGGTTGTCGGTTTATCTACTGGCCAAATAAAAACTGGTGCACCATGTCGTTCAGAACGTTTGGCTAAATATAATCAAATTCTTAGGATTGAAGAAGAATTGGGTGCCAAAGCAAAATATGCTGGAAAAAATTTCCGTCATCCAATTTAAATTGATTTATTTTTTTCTGTCATGATTGTCAGCAATCAGTTCAAATGATGAGTGAGTGTGAGTGTGTGTGTGTGTGTATAAGTATGCGTGATTAGCACTATTATTATTATTATTATTGAATTTTGAATTTAAATCTGAAATATTTTTTTTCAAAAATAATAATCACATAGTCAATTTCAGAAAAAAAAATTTATGGTGAAAATAAACAATTTTTTTTGGCCGGATTTAAATTGATATTATTATAAAAAAAATGATGAATAAATGGCTAGTGAAAAAAAAAATTAAAATATTTTAATGTGTCTACCCGAAGAACATACATACATAAATTATAACTTTTGAATATTTATGGATGTGTGTGTGTGTGGGTTCAGAATCCATATTCTATAGAATTTTTTTAGATATATATTTGTTTTAGTTTTCTCTTCTTTGGTTTGCCCTTTTTTTTCCCCAAATGATGATCATCTTATTCGTTTTGACGTCGTATATACGAATGATGAGTGAGAAGGTTTTATTTATATATACAATAAACAAACAATGGCAATATGATGATGAAAACTTTAGAATAATAGTTTAGCAGAAAAAAAAGTTCCCGGCACAGAAGACAAAGACCAAAAAAAAAAAAAAAACGAAACGAAACGATTCGAAATAGTCGCCAGAATGATGATCATCACCGTTGCCGTTATTATTCATCGAAGAATGTTGTGTATTCATTCATTCTATACATCTTGGATTTTTTTTCTTTCTCTTTTTTTTCGAATTCATCCTAATTGATATGAATTATTTATTTTGATACCATTTTTAATTATAAATAATTTAGCAGAATTAAAAACACAAGTATCATCATCGAATGCCTTACCTATGTAGATAATATGATAGTGAATGAATCGAAATCGAAATCGAATCCAAAATGAATGGAATGGAATCAAATCAGCCAACAAGCTATGTAGAGAAATGGTAAAAAGTTATAGACAGATATAAATAGACAAACAAATAGATTTTAGTCATCAGTGTGAGAATATCAACATCATTCCAACAACAGCAACAACAACAACATCAACATTCAACAAACATTTATCATTGTCATTTATCCATATAGCAAAAGCAAGTGGAAAAAAAATTCCAAATTCTTTCATTTTCATCACTTTAGTTCAGTAAATGTGTAGGGTTTGTTTTTCATTGGCTTTCATTTTCAAATTTGAATGAAAGTTTATTGTTTCATTCGATTTTTTCATTCATTCATTCATTCATTCATTTATTCTTAAAAGAAACGAAAAAAATTTTAACTTGGTACTTTTCTAGTTTGACGCTGACGAAAATGAATGAATCGTTGAATTGAAAAAAAGGGAATGAAAAAAATTGGCCCGGATATGAAATAAGAGATATGAATGACATAATGATGATCAAGATGAGATGAATGAATGAGTGAATTTTTTTTAAAAACACTGACAAAGTTGAAATTTCATTTTTTTTTACACACACACACACACACATTTTTAAACATTGAATCGATATCAATAATGAAATTGATCGGCCGCAAACATCGACACATCACTCATTCATATTTTGAATCAATTTTCTTTTTTCATGTATATAGAATATAGTTATGAATGTTTGCCACTTTTTTTGTTGTCTGACAAGTGAAATAAATTATAACATCATAACGATAGAAAATGGAATACTTAAAAAAATTGATGATAAGTTTTTTTTGAGAGTAAAAAAAAAATGCCAAACATTATTATATAAATTCTTCATTACATATTCGTTTACATCTGCCACACACACACACACAGGAATCAGAAATTCTTTTCTTTATTGGAACATGTTGAATTCTCTCTCTCTCTTTTATTCCACCTTTAATCATCATCTTCATTATCATAATATATAATCTTATATAGGAAAATGGTAAAGCCAATAAGATTAATTATAAATAGAGACAATTTGTGTAGTTAAGAATGCAAACCATTAGCACATGATGATGATGATGATGATAATGATGAATCGTGTAGCAAGGTTCCAACTTTATTAGATGTATATAGATAGATAATGATAAAGAATTCTGTAAACGAGAGATTCGAACACACAATGATTATGATGATCATACTAAAATGTTTTTTTTTTACATTGAACGTATCATTATAGATATTGGTAAAATATCAACAACAAACACGACAATAGAGATGTAATTACACATTTATAAGTTTACAAATGTCAACACCCAAAAATCGTTTGATGGTGATTGTCGATGTAATTGTTGTTGTTATTGTTGTCATCATTTTATATATCAATTTTTAATAGATTTTAATTAAAGTGTATTGCATCCAGATAATGATATTCTGATCCGAATGGCTGAAACAAAAATAAATTATTATTATTCAAAATTGTATTTGAAAATTGTGAATTTCTTGGATACCTTTATTGTTTACGAAAAATATATATAGATTCTCATTTGAAGACATTATCGAAAACAAAACAAAACAAAAAAGATAGTGAGAGATAAAGAATCCAATGATACCTGTGATCGATCGAATCACATGAAATTTTTATTATTACTAACGAAAAAAAAGTTTTGCTTTTCTTTTGATAATGATGTTGTTGATGATGATGATGATGATGTTTGTTTGTTTTAGTTTTTTTTTTCTTTTTCATTTGTTATATATCGATATATCGATGTTTGTACAAATATATATCACTCTTATTATTATATTCGAATAGATTTATTAATCACTTGGGATAGTGAAACATTGTATATGAATGGATATAGATGGATATAAGTGTCTGTGTTGAAAATGTATAAAAAAAAGAAAATTTCAAACAGAATTAAGAATCAGGTTAGTCTGGCTAAATAGATAGATAGATAGACAGATGGATGGATGGGTGTATTTTCATAGAATGATAATAGATAGATATAGTGATGATATAATTAAGATTCATTTGCTTCAAAACATTCATCGTTTATTGTTCGTCTTTTTTGTTTTGTTTTGTTTTGTTTTTTACTCAATTTCTATTTTCTCAATTTGATAAAAATTTGTTTTGGAAAAAAAAGAGTTGAAAATTTCATCATCAACAAATATATACTTTTAAATTTGACTAACTTGGCTAAGTGTAGACACTATAGTTTCATTCATTCGTTCATTCATTCATTCATTTTTTTCTCCTCTCCATCAACACCATCACCAATCACCGACAATGAAATGAAATGAAAAAGAATTAAGAAGAAACAAAGAAAAAAAAAAGCTAAAAGCTAATTTTTCGTAAAAGCCGCAGAGAATATATTGAAACGAAAAAGTCAATGAACAATGTTTCAATGAACAACAACAACAAAAAGTGTTTGAAGAAAGAAATTGCGAAGAGAAAAAAAAATCACAAACAAAAAAGCAAAAGTTTTGTGAAATAAAAGCAAAAGGTTATGTCAAACAGGGTAAATGAAAAATGAACTAACAAACGCAACAAACAAAAAAAAAGAAAAGAAAACTTGAATTGATTGATTGATTGATTAGTCGTCAATATTGATTCATCTTCATTCAAAGAATTTCTTTTCTAGTTTTTTTTTGCTTGATTCGACAAGCACACATATATTATATATGGTAATGTAAATAAATACTACAAGTTAACATGAAAAAGTATTTGCATCTCTCTCTTTCTTTCTCTCTTTGTAGATCAGATTTTTTGATAAATTTGATTGGCATCATCATCATCAATATATATATATATAAGTGATGTGAGAATGAATATTCGTAGTGTATGTGGCCAAAAAAAACATGATTAATGGGCCTTGTGATTTATTCATTATTATTATTATTATTATAGGTCATGATCAACTGAATTTGAGTATTCGACATTTTTTTTTTACCAAATACAGTAGAAAAACGAATAACGTAAGTTTGTTTTAATTAAATCTATTTCTGGATCTCTCTCTCTCTCTCTCTCTCTCTCTCTATGATTATGTAATAAGATTTTTTTTTATTATTTGACCATATAGCAAATATGTTTTGGTATTGATGGTGCTGGACTATATCATTGAGATGTCAAATAAAAATTGAACATACACACACACACACACAAAAAAAAACATATTTACTGTCCAGTTATTATTAGAATGTTTATGTGGATTTGAAAAACCAAAATAATTCGACCAACCGAATAACTAAAAAAAAAAAAAAACGACCGACCAACAAATGCTGAATTTGTATTCAGTTTTTTGTTTCATGTTTGCATGTATGTATGTATTGTATAAGAAACCCACATCATCAAGCTATTTCGGTAATCAGTCATTAGTCGTGTATATCATATACGATCGTAAGTAATAATGGTATTTTTGTAACAAAAAACAAAAATAAAAAAAAGGGGATCGACCAACTGACATATGAAAAAGATGTATAATGTACAAATCTAAATGTAAGATTTGGAACAAACAAAAAAAAACTGAATGAATGAACATCACAGTTTCAGTTCAACCCGCATTATTATCATCTTGTAATTTTTTTCCATGACGATAGCATGTAGATTTACACACACACACACACACACACACACACACACATAGAATTCATTCATTCACCAAAAGAGAGTCAATGTTTTATCATCATCATCATCATTCGAATCAGTGAATTATCAACAGCAGAAGAAAAAAAAACGAAATTTTCTCTTCTATTTCCTCTATGAAACATCATAGGAAATCAAGAAACAAAAAAAGGATATTCTGAATTATGAAGAATGAGAAAGCTAAATTCATCAAATCATCATAAAATATATTGAATTGATATACAAAAATTGTTTGAATCCATTCATATATGATCAATTTAGATGATGATGATGATGATAATATCAATGTTGATCTGTACTGATCTGATCATCATCATTGATCATGTTTAGTGATAATGATGATGTTGTTGTTGTTGTTGTTGTTGTCATTATTATTATTATGGCTTTCAATTACAAATATTCAATGTGGTTGGAATATTTTTTTTTTTTTTGCTTTTGCTCTTGAACCATATGTATGAGATATATTATTTGTCCAATGTGTCAAAATGTCGAATAGTTTTTGTTGTTGTTGTTGTTGTTGCTGTTATTGGATTCAAGATTCTTTTATCTTTTACATTCTCTTTCAGTACAGATCTAATCTCAGAATCATATAAAATGAATATAACTTTGATATGTGTTTGTGTGTGTGTGTGTGTGTGTCCAATCATCCATTGGATTTGATTCTCATGATGAAAAAAAAACTCGGAAACATGACAAAACAAATGTAGTCATGGTTTGTTAAGCATAATTAGAAACCCAAATACACACACACACACATACACAAATACTAAAACAGATTTTGTTGCGGTTTCAATAACATCAGAACATGAATCTCAATGTGAAAAATGGTTGAGAAAAACCAGATTTTTTTCGAGAAATCATAAAATTATGTTCTGAAAACAAAAATCATCATCATCATCATCAGACATAATTATGTTCAATATATCTTTATCAATAAGTGATAAATGATGTCATCATTCAATTTATATTTATACAAACAAAAAAAAAAGAAACGATGACAAAATATCATTGTGATCTTATGCTTTTCAATAGATTCAAGATTTTGTTGATTTTAGAATTTTTAATACCATTGTTTTTTGGCTATGAAACAACAAACATTGAGGGACATAGAGAATTAATTGATTTTTCTTTCCACAATTATCATCAACAGTATCTATATATATGTTGTCTGGGTGTGTAGTAGATAGAATTTCAAATAGAAACGAACAACAGAAAAAAAACCAATCAATTGTTTAAATTTGTTCAAGAATAAATTGCCATGAAAAAGTTGAAACAGAACATTTGTTGACAATTGAAGAAACTAATACTTGGAAATGCTAAATTGAAATTCATATCGAACCATTTCTCTATTTTCTACGAATAAATTAGTCTGAAATTAAAGAAATTAAAAAATTTAAATTGAAAATTTTTAATTTTTTTTTTTAATTTTCATTCGAAATTAAAACGACCAAAACAGAAATCATGATGAGAATAATATTTCATTTTGTTTGTTTCTCTAAATTTGATGTTTACATTCGTAGTATGATAGTAGTTTCGATTTTTTTTTATTTCCTTACCTTTTTTTTGTTTTTCTTGATAAAAAAAAACCTTGGATCAATTTTCTGTTCCTGGTTTTTTTCCTGTTTTGTTTTGGGTACGAAAAGTCAAACGAAACAAAGTAAACATTGAGAAAAATAGAATAGATTATGGATTTTTTTTTAATATTTATTTTTCTACACAATGAAAAACAAAAAAAAAGATAATTTTATGTATCCAACTACATTGATCATCCTGATATATTTATTATTTTGTTTGTTTGTTTGACGATGAGAATCCAATCATTTTTGATTCATTTACCATTCATTCATTCATTTGTCATACATCACATCAATAGTTTTATTGAAATTGTTTTTTGTCATGTTATCGTATAAATCTAATTGGAAAAAAAATTCCCATTCATCCATCCATTCGACCACATAATAATCATGATTATCATCATCATCATCATCATCATGATTCACGATGATGATGAGGATGGTCATTCTTATTTGATTTTAATATATTACGTTATATCGTCATATATTCATTCACAATCACATCAGATATATTCTGTAATCATATATATAATATAATACAGGTCTATTTAAAATGATTTCGATAATAGTTTTTTTTCTGTTTTCTCGTTGGTTATAAAATTAATTTCGAATTCAATCTCAATTCTACAATCTTGACTCCACAATTTGGCTGTCTTTTGATTCCAATGTGTGTGTGTGTGTGTGTGTAAGTGTGTGTGACCCCCTTTGATTACAATAATGGGGGTCACACAACCATTCATTCATTTGATCGTTGCTGCTGCTGCTGCTGCTGCTGATACTCACTTTATTCGCCCATTTAGAATTTCATGTTCCAACCTTTTTTTGTTTTTCCGTTTCTATTTTGGATAATACAATGGAATATTATATGTTTTTACCGTTTACAACCGTTCATGGTATACACATTCTTTCTCTATGTGTGTGTGTGTGTTTGTGTGTCTCTGAATATGTTTTTGGGGAAATAAAAATCTATCAAATCAGAGAATATTGGCTGCGCCCGCACACAAATTGGTATATTTGGGTGCCACACACACACACACACACATCATTCTTTTCACTCTCTCTCGTTTTTGCACTTTTCAGTTCTTGGTCGTTTTCTTTCTTTTTTTTATTTGATTGCTATAAAAGGCGCCAGATTATTTCTACAAACTATTTTTCTATATTTGGTTTGATGAAATCTACACACAAACAAACAAACCATACAGGTAATAAACCATCGATGTTATTATTCGATCATCTGATATGAATGACGACATGCTACATGAATTTGAATTGAATCGAATTTAATTGATCGGTTTTTTTTCTTCATTCATTCAATCATTTGTTCAACACAATTCGTTCAATGAGTTTTGGGCTGTTGAATTGTCTCATTGAATTTTTTTTTGTATTTATTTTTAATCAGATGAAGATAAATTTTAATGTGAAAACACACACACACACACACAGCGAGAGCGAAGCGATCTGATGACAAAAAATGAATTTGAAGAATTTTCAAAAAAAAATAAGAAAGTTCATTAACGAATCTTTATGATATTCATTCATTCCATAATATCACGCAAACTGTCTTTTCAGATTTTATTCTTGTTTTATGATTATAAAAACAAATGAATTTGAATTTGTGGTAACAAATTTTCATTTTTCTCTTTTTTTTCTTTCATATATCGTTTCTCGTTTTATCGTATTATTCTTGACAACGGAATCAAAATTGTGGGTATGCAATTTTGGCCAATTTTTTTCATATATTCTATTTTGTTGTTGTTGTTGAAATGATGATGATAACCTTGTGAACTTTGTCGTGTGTTTTGTGTGTGTGTGTGTGAATTCATCATATTGAATGTAGGTGTGTGTGTGTGTGTTACTATTTTTATCCATCTGTTAACATCATCATCTGCGAAAGAATTTTCTATTATCGATTCCGGTAAATGTATTCCCATCATCCAGATAATGATTCTTTTATTATCATCATCAACTAGCATTGAGAAAAAAAATTGATCGACATTTTAGACCCGTAATTTCTCACGATTTTCAAATATAAATAAAAGAAAAAGATTTGTTTCGTCTGTGTCCATCATTTATCCATCCATTCATTCATTCACCAAACCACCCCTTCATTCATCATCATCATCAACTGTAGAATTTAAAGAAAATTCATTGAAAACAAGCATATTCGTGCGAAACGAAACAAAAACAAAAAAAATTGTCACAAAAAAAGACAAATGATGCGCAATGATATATCAAAAAGCATTATTACGGCCTAAATTTTGGCACATTTGCCCATTGCAACAACAACAACAACAACAATGTGGTAATGAAAAAATGTCCCCAAACAATCAAGCTCAATCATCAATGATGAATACGATTATCGATAATTCATCATCATCATCATCATCATCATCATCATCATCATCATCAATGGTGATCACAAAACGTAAACAATCATCATCATCATGGTCATCGACATTGATCGATTTAATTATTTGGACAATCGTAATAATCATTTTATTATTAATAACAGGTAAATAAATTTTATTCAAAAACAGTTTTTACATAGCTCACACGCACATTGCATATTATTAATGGTGCTAAAAAAATTTTCATCATCATCATACCATTATCGTGATTATCGAACAATTTTCCATGTGATGATGATGATGATGATATTCATGACTTTTATTCTTGGGTTTTTGTTTGAAACAAAACAAAAAAACAAAATTACTGCCGAAAAAGATCAAATAAATTTTCGATTTTTTTCCGCTTCTCGAAAATTGAATTCGGAAAACAATCATCATCATCATTGTTATTATGCACAATTTGAAATTGCAAAATAAACCAAAAAAAAATACTAATGGCAAACAACAAACAGAAAAACAAACAAACAAACAAACTAAACATATAAAAAAAACAAGAATCAAAAATTAAAATGTTAATAATTCATGTGTATTATGGCGAGTGAATAGAACGAATGAATGAATGAAAGAATAAAGAAAATAGAAAATTCAACAACAGAATCGACAAACAAGACTATAAAAAAATAACAAATTTTATTTTATTTTTTTTATACGTTTTCACGTTTTTTTCCCTGTATCTTGTTTTTTATTTTTATTTTGTTTAGAATATTTAAGAATCGAATTTTGAAAACATCATCATCATGTTGAATTTACATTCGAATGCATTGAACACATACAAAAAAAAATTCATTCACATTTCCATATTTTTCTGTTTTGATGAATTCTGTGTGTGTGGGTGTGTCTGTATGAATTCAATTTTCACATCTTTTGACAATATTCAACAATTGTTTATTCATCATATTACATTACACCGTGTGTGTGGGTGTGTGTGTGCGTGTATTTCTCGATCAAATCTCCGGTTATTATACATTACCGAAAAAAATAGTCATTGAAAATAAATTATTGATAAACCTCCATATATATATATAGATTATTATTGCTATTTGAATCTAATTTTTTTTTCTGTTTGTTTTTCAAATTGAAAATTCTTTTCTTTGTGTGTGTGTATGTGTGATCACACCGTAAATAGAAATATGAATTTTAATAATAATCATTTCACAATTGTGAAATGATTATGTGGCCAGGATAATGTTTCGTTTCGTAGCCGGATATTATGTGTATAAGAGAGTGAGAGAAAAGAGAATGGGAGAAATCAAAAATCACATTTACAATGCATTTTGTTTTTTTTTTGACATTTTTTTTTTGCCATTCTAGAATATTCTGTTTAGTTTGTTTTAGTTTTGTTTTTAAATTCACATGTGAATTTTGTCATGTTGACAAGTGGAACAAAAAAAAAAAACTTTTTCCTGACAGGTTGATTTGCGTGATTTGCAATTCAGATTCTGATGAGATGAAGTTGATCATCACTGTTTTTTTCCTTGTGTATCAACGTTTGTCTGCATTCTTTTTCGTTGTTGTTTGTTATTGTTTATCGTTAAAATTAATTTCTCCGTTAATTCTATTAATTATCATCAATTCAGATAGAATACACATCATTGCTCAACATATAAATCAGTAGTAATGAATGCAAAAAATATGGTTAGAAATTCTGGTAAAATGGTGTGTGTGGTCATTGTTCATTTATCAACAACAACAACAAAAAAAAAATTTTTTTTCGTCCTGGTTCCTATCTTTTATCTATTCTGCATAAATTCTTTTTTTGTTCTACTACTATAGTTTCAGATTCCGGTATTTTCGATTTGTTTGTTTTCATTTTATTTTTCATTGCTTCTTTTTTTTATTTGTTACATGTCAGGTTTAACATTAATGAATTCATTAATTATATTCATCATCATCATCATCACCACCATATATGATCAAATGAAAATGAAAAAAGAGAGAATATATTATGATGATTGAAAAATCGTATGATTTTTTTTATATATTCAGAATGCATATGAATATGGTTTTATTCTAGCCAACAAAAACAAAAATAATTAATTTAACATTTTGTTTTCCCTTTTCTTCTTCTTTTCCTGCATTTATTAATGTTTTTGTTCCATACATAAATGACATAAACATAAACTTTTCATTTGAGATCTGTTTTTTTTTTGTTCGTTGCCCATAGATAATGTATATCCGTTGTTTAATTTTAATGATGATGATGATAGTGATCAATACAAACAAACAGAAAAAAAAATTTATCATTTGACAATTGTCATCAGAATGATGATGATGATTTAAATAATTTTTTCAGGATTCGGTTGGTTAATTTTTCTTCCCATATTTAAGTGATAATGATAATAACGGTTAGTAGTAGGTAAAATCATTAGTCTCAACTATGTTTGGCTCCACACATTGATCATCATTTTCGCTTCTGACAATACCCGATAATAAATGAATTGATTCAACCAAAAAAAAAAAAAAAAAAAAAAGCAAAAGCAAAAGAAAAATGAACTACTAGATATTTGAATCAGTAAATTAGCAATGAAAGCAGAGAGGAAATTTTTTTTTTTGACTTATTTGTTTAATTAGTTAAAGTAATTAATTGTGATCTAAAGCTATACCTGTCATCATCATCATCATAACTTATCATTATGTGGTTGATCTTTCAGTTTTTTTTCTGTACAATTTTTCATCATTTTTCATGCACATTTTGCGACAAAAATAAATCGATTATTTGTCTTCTCACTGTCGTCAATTGTAGTTGATGATGACTTTTATGGTTTTGGGTGACTAATTGACAAAAAAAAAGGAAAAAACATAAAAAACATTCCTTCCAAAGACGACGTGTCTTCCATCCATAATATATTTGTGTCACTTCTCTTTTTCTTCTTCTTCTTCTTCTCATTGATGATCATAATGACGACACCTTGAAATGATCAGAATAAAAAACTGGAAATGGAAAACTATTTTTTCTATGGTTAGGTACAAATATAAATAAGTTCTTTATCATTTATCACCATACGGTGGCTAAATATGATCAATTTTCTTGTTGTTGATGAGGATTTCTTCGAACAAAACAAAACAAAAAACATTCGAAAAAAATATCCGTTCGGAATTCCTATCCTTATCCTTATTACTATTTATTTTCCGACCAATTTCATCAAGTTTTCCAAGAAAGCCAATTTCATTTCATTTTTTTTTTGTTTGACCATTTATTTATCTATCATCATCGGTATTGAAGCGACAATTTCTCCTTACTTGTTTTCCGGTTGATGTGATGTAAATATAATTTTTGTTTTCTATTTATTTATTTTTTTTGTAATTTTTCTTGCAACATTTATCATCATCAAACAAAAAACATGATGATTCATTCATTCATTCATACAGTGTAAGTTAATTGAAACATGATTTTTTCTTTGATTCAGAAAATCAAAATAAAAAAAATTACCAATTGATTGATCTATTCAAATCAATACAATCAATCAATCTCAATGATGAAAATTGAGCAATCAATTGGTTAATCAGTTTGCTAAATTAAAGAAAAAAAAATTCTTCAAAACTTTCAACACACACACACACACATACACCGACATGACACATGACATGAAAGCTTGATGAATTTTTTTTTTTGTTTTGTTTCATTATCATGTTTAATCATAATGAATTGAATTGAATTTTTTTTTTACTTTTCTATTTTATCGATAAAATAATGGACAACAACAACAACAACAACAAAAAAAAATGATGAACTTTCAAGTATGTGCGAGAATATAACCGACGAATATTCCGGTCCATAAACATTTTGAAAACAGACACACACACACACACAAAACGTGACTAAAATAATGTTTATATATTTGTTATAACATCACTATCAACATGTAATCATCATTATGAACCGTGTTGGATAAATGTAATATTTTGGGCACACACACACATTAAGAGAGAGAGAGAGAAATTAAGCGGGTACACAACATTTTAACATGGGTTAATTATCATTTGATTAACAATTGTCACTTAATTAGACTAAATATTTGGTCAGGGTTACCATCATAAAATGTAATATTTTTTTCCATTTATTGGAAGAAAAAAATTGGCCCTAATTTGTTTGATCCGATTAACAACAAAAAACCGATGATGTTGATGTTTGCAATTTTATTTTTTTTCGATAATATTACTCGATAGCAGGTACAAATTTAGCTTGTTTTGAATCAATCATGTTTATTTGGTAATTACGAATACCTTGAATACATGTGTATGTGTGTGTGTGTGTGTGGTAGTAACATTTGATGGCCCGAAATTCCGTTAATGGTAAAATCATTTTCAATTTTTAACAACCAAAAACCAAAAAAAAACAAAGCTTTTTTTCCAATACATTCATCATTGAATAAAATTATTGAATCGATAATTCAACGAATAGATTCTTTTTTTATTCTTCATATATCATGATTCTACAATGATTTTCAACACACACACACACACAGAGATTGTTTAACGATTATAGTATAACCGCTTGTAGAAATGTGAATTTAACACAACATCTGTCATGAAAATGAAAATGTGTGATTTTTTTTCTCATTCTTTTTCAGCAAAAAAAAAAAAAAAAAATAAGAATAACGCATACACACACACAGAGGATAAATGGCGATAACGACCAAAAAAAAAACATGAAATTTTATATTCATTCAACACATCCGGCAATACAATGCTTTGTGGATTTTTTTTCATGCTTTGCATACACACACACACACACACACAAACAGGAATTCTTTTTCATTTAAGAATTTCCATAGCAAAAATAAAAACCTTGACTTGTGTTGAATTCTTATTTGGTACCATTATTGTTTTTTTTTATTAAAAATTAATTTTCATAAAAAAACAATTCATTAAATCAAATGAAAAAAATTTTTACAGAATTTTACAGAATGATGCATCAAGACAAAAGAAGGTGTAAAAAAAATGTGTGAGTGGCGGAAATCGATTCATTTTTCAATTTATTAATTTTTTTTTTTTTTTTTTTTTTTTTTTGGTTTTGCCTCAAGATTATATATTTTGTCCATCCTGTTTGATTACCACATTTTTTTATGCTTTATTAAATTCAACATGTTTCAAGGCGAATGTGATGCGCGTATGCCGAACAAAAAAAAATGAAATAAAATTCAAAAAAAAGTATAAAAAGAAAAATTCAACGAAAATGATAAGAGGAAGGAATATATTCTAATGTCCATTCTTCGTGTATTCTTATGCATTTTTAACCGTTTATGTAGCAACGGATCATCGAACACACTTGGACAAATGGTTCAAAAACGATTTTTTCACAAAAACAAAATTGTTGGTTGTCTGCATGCTTTATATAATCAATTTCTATGTTAATGTTATCGAATGAATGATTGAATTGAGTAGAAAGAAAAAAAATCTTCATCGTATAAGAATCCGTTTTATTATTGAGAAACGTCATCGAATACATTGATTCCTTGTTGGTTGGTGTGTGTGTGTGTGGGTGCGTGTATGTCTTTGTTGTTCAAAACATGACATCAAATTCCACTATTGTTTTAAGTTTATTTTTCATTCAAACCTTTGCTGTTGTATATTACAACGAGAATATTCAAGAACAAGCAAAGTTGTTCAATCACCATGTATAAAGAATTTTCTTCGCTTAACGTTTATCATCTTGTAAATGAATGATGTACCATCACACATCGAGTTTATTATTATTATTTTCATTCTCTATATGCATATATATATACAGCAAAAAAACGATTGTGAAAAACACAGAATCCAATGACATGCTAATTTTATTCCAAATGTTTATAACTTTCAAAAATAAGAATAAAAAGAAGAAAAATTGAAAAAAAAAATTTATCAAAATCCCATTTCAAGAATCATGTTATATTGATGATACTGTGTAATCAATTTTAAATCTTTTCTCTCTCACTTTCTCTCTTCAAGTTCAAATTAATTTTCTTTGATTTCAGAGATCAGAAAATTGAAAAAAAAAATTTAATTCGATATTCAATATTACAACAACAACAACAACAACATGAAAAAAATGTCCCATTGTGTTTTGTTTTTCAACGGAAAATCAAAACGAATGGAAACAAAAAATTTGAAATAAAAATATTTCTATATGTAAATTTTTTTTTTTTGACAAACAATTTGTCCATGTTGCAACAATAAACTTGATGATTCACCATTACACAATTGTTTCCATCATCATCATCAATGTAACAACAGTTATGATGCAGCCATTGGCCATGAATTGCAATGAATTTTTCTCTCTTGATTTTCGATTATTATTATCATTTCCACAACTATTTAGGTCAATAAAATAAATGAATGAATGAATGAACATTTAATGAAACCAAAAAACAAAAAAAAAATTAATTAAACTGAATTAATTTTGTTTTTTTTTCTCTTTTATTCTTTTTTCCTCTTATTATCATCATCACCCGATGGTCATGACAAATCGATTCTGGATTACAACGTCACCTCGTAATAAAATTTGTTTTTTTTTTTTTTGGATGGATTTTCATCATCATCATCAACACTCGAATAAAATATATAGAAATCAACAGTATACAGATAAATCGTTTTCAAGTGCCCGAAGCGGTTGAACGTGGCCATTCAGCCACATTACATTGTGACTATTCATTAGATGCTCATGAAGAATTATATGCAATCAAATTCTATAAGAACAATATTGAATTTTTTCGTTTTGTACCAAAAGAAAATACACCTAAACAATCATATAAATTGATTGGCATCTATGTTAATGTATGTATTACATCATTTTATTCATTCATTCATTCATTCATATTCATATTCATATTTCATTTATTCACACACACATTGAAATGATCAATAATTTATGATTTTTTAGCGGAAAAAAATATGATTTATTCATCAAAAATTATCATCATCTGTGATTATTATTATTAACCATAAAAAAATACACGTTTGTTTTATTTATTGAAAATACATTTATTGAATATTTCTTCAAATCCTATTAGCAATTTATTAGGTAACATTTTATCATGCAATAAGTTATTATTTTTATTTTGTTTTGTTTTGTTTTTCTCAAAGTAAACAAAATAAAACCTAATATAATAATCAATAATTCCATTGGCCATTGGTTGATGACCATAATAATAATAAGATGGTCAAATAATGACCAACCAACAAAAAAAATGGAATAGAATAAGTAAAAAAAAACAATTTCATATTTTTGGCCGCCGCCGCCGCCGTCGTTGTCATTTTCTGGGGTGTGGACTGAAATTTCATCTAACGAAAAAAAAAACTTATCATCATTTCATTTCATTATTATATTCCACTAATAATACTCAATAGGTAGATGAATCAGATTGATGAAATTGATAGGCAAAAGAAACCAAAACAAAACAAAAAAAAAGAAAAGAAAAAATTCATTTCTTTGAAATTTTAGCTCATCAAAAATCGATAAGGCTAGTATTTCGATCATTAATATATTAGAATATATATAAAATTCCATTCCATATGATAACGGTGACAAATGATATCATTTATTAATATTAGTGGACATTGTACTACAATTTCTATTATTATTATTATTATTATCACTTTATATCTCTTAATGGAATTACACAATTCAATCAATTTATTCAAAATCTTCATTTTTTTTTTGTTTTGTTTTGTTCGAAAAAAAATCAGCAATAAAACAAATTATTATTATAGAATGACACATGAATTAATTTCAAATTATCATTTACCAGAAAAAAAAATACAAAACTGAATGGAAACGCCTCAAATTTACGGCTAAAATTAGTGATTTGTAATAAGAAAGAAAAATTGAATTGAATTTTCAATTTTTTTTTTGTTTACACATCACAATATTATATATGTGCATTTTATATTGAAATCAGTATACTGATTGGCCATCTTATAATAATGAATAAAATGATTTATAACTATAAAATCACACACACACACACAATCGTTGACCAAACTGTTTTTTCCATTTGCCAGAATGTGACAGCCATTCAAGTTTCAACATGAAAAAAAAACAAAATTCTGATTACTGCTGCTAATAAGCAGATATTGAAATATCTCGAATAAAAATCATAGAAAAACTAATAGAATTAACACACACACACACACACACATGAATACATTAAACTAACTTCAACAACAACAACAACAACAACAATGAACCTCTCTGGCTCTTTTGATTGCCTGCATTAAACGAGAATTCTCATTCTGGAACTTCATAGAAAACAAAACAAAAAAAAACAATTTTGCGTTACACCCAAAATGAGAGAGAGAGAGAAAAAAAAACATATCTAAAACAAGATACACACGAGAAATCAAAAAAAAAAAAAAAAATTGAGAGACACATGAGATAGCCCAATTTGGTGTTATGGCACAGAAAAAAAAATCTTGATGATGATGATGATGATGATGAGTCACAAAACCGATAAATCACAGAAACCGAAAAAAAGCTTATCCAAATGAATTATATTTCAACTGATTCTTATGAGACTATGATTTTCTTTCATTGTTTTAATTTTTTTTTCTCTCCCATTTTCTCTCCCAAGTTAAAAGCATCGAATTCAACACATGTCGTATTGAGCCAGACAAATTTGGTAAGTCAATAAGTTTTCATTCCCATATTACCTATTCTTTATTCGAAGAAAAAAAAAATAATTCTACAAATCATAAAGATTTTGGGCGATGACAAAAAAAAAAATTTTTTCGTTTCTGTTCATATTTCTCTCATTTTGTCTCATTCTTTCTTTTTCTTCCTCCTTGTACATTCACTTCATTGTTTGGAAATTTATTTCATTCTTTTGGATTCCGATGACCCGAACGAATAAACCAACAAACACACACACTAATCACATTGTCCATGTATTTGACGCATTTTTTCATCATCATCATCATCACATTGGTCTGGCGGTGGTTCTATTTTCACTTCTCAATGAATCGTTAATGTGTATGTGTGTGTGTGTCATTCTTAATTGCGTGATCACCGCATTGGCATTTATATAACGTGTGTTTTTATTTATAATAATAACGATGGCCTATGACGACAACAACGATGATGACAACAACAACAACAACAAAAAATTGGTCCATTTTTTTCTTTGTTTTGGCTATCAATATCTATATATACAAACAGAATTCAGATGGCCTATACATTTGTGAAATCAGCACCGAAGGTAATAATATCTTCTATAGTTATTATACAGTATCACAATTTATATATACACATACACCAGTCAAGAATAATATCTAGATACCTGAAAGAAAAATAGTTAACAAACAACAACAACAACAACAACAAGAAAGAGGAAAATATAAAAAAAAGAAGGCAGACATACAAGCAGATAAAAACAAAACTATCTGGCTTATTATTTTCTCATTGTCTTGTTATATACGTTTTTTTTCTTTTTTTTCTCGATAGAATATATAATAATAATTGAACACCCTTCCCCCCTCCCAAGATCACCTAATTCATTCATTTGCTGTTGTTGTTGTATTCTAAAACCAACTAACTGACAACAACAACAACGAAAAGAAAAGAGGAAAACATTGATGATGATGATGGCAAAAAAAAATGAAATGAAAAATAAAAACCATTTTAGGTTTATTAATAAATTATTTACTCACCAGTGTTTACCATAAATTCAACTTTGTGAATGAAAGACAGAATAAAAAAAAATCCAAATATGTGTTGTGATGATCATAATCTATAGTTAAACTAACTAAAAAACACACACATTGGCCAATTGGGCGAGTCCAAGAATTAATATGGCCAAAAAAAAATGAAAAAGAAAAAACAACAACGAAACAAAAGAATGAAATGAAAGGATCGAAATATTTATCTATCAACAATAGATTGATAGATAAACAACAAAAACTAAATATCAAAATGTAAAGAAAAAAAATAATGATCATTTTTAGTTTGAATATTCAATAAAAAATCAATATGCCCAAATAAATTAAGTTATTAATACATCAAATCAGATCAGTTCAGATCATTTCAAAGAAAAAAAAAAAAATGAAAGTAGTTAATCGATGATTTTTTTTCATTTATTGATTAATTGAATTTTTTTTTCTTGTTTGTTATTAGGACCCATATTCTCTACAGTACGTAGTGAACAATTGATGAAAATCTATGGTATGTATTTCTTGGATGGATTTTATTTTATTCAAAATTTTTCTAAATCATAAAATAGTATTACCAGAAAAAAATATTCAAATACTTGGCATTATGGATCAATATAATTATGGTGAAAATATTAGCCTTGTATGTAAGGCTGGAAAATCATGGCCACCTGTTCGACTTGAATGGCTGATCAACAATACACCGGTAAATAATTTTTTTTTTTTTTTTTTTTGGTGAATATAATTAATTGATTGATGTTGATATTTTTTTTCCAAAAAAATTAGATTGATAGTAGTTATGTTATCAATATGACAAACGAACGTTCAACATCAACATTGGTTACATCTCGTATTGGATTGAATATTGTGGCAAAACCACAATATTTTAATAACGGTATTCTAGAGATTAAATGTGTTGCAACATTAACAGTCGTATATGAATATGAAGCAATCGAACATTTGGTAACCGGTTCTTCGAAGAACAAAAACAAAAAAGAATGGTCATTATTACCAAATCTTCGTACACCGATCATTACTGGAATGAAGAAAAATTTTCGTCTTGATGAAATTCTTAATATTAATTGTACGACAACGATGAGAAATGCCGTACTTAAATGGTTTATTAATATGAATCAAGCAAATGAAAGTGATTTAATACGTTATGGTCGCCGTTATGATTCATTAACAATTCTTGGCCTATGGTTACGGATGGATAAACGTCTTTTACAGATGCCAGAATTACAGCTTCGTTGTATATCATATTTTTATAAACAGATTAGTCAACTAAATTCTACATTAAAAATTCGCACATTTAATAATCGTAATGCTGGTGCTATAGGCAGTGATGGTGGTATGTGGGGAATCGATTCATCTACATCATCATCATCATCATCAAATATCATGCTACAAGCTGATAGATGTTGGACACCACTATTGGCCATCATTATTATTGTCCAATTGTATATTTGCTTTATTATCCATTTTTAGTTATTTTTTTTTGTACGTTTTTTTTCTCTTTAATGTTATTATAATAATGATTATTATATTATATTACACACACACACACACACACTTTTAATTTATTATGATAATCAAGAAAAAATATTTATTTATTAAATGGTAAAATTGGTGGCGCAAAAAATAAAATTCAAAAATTGAATTCCATCAGTCTCCTTTCATCTCTGGTAGATGGTAGTAGCTGCATGACCATACATTCTCTATGAATAACAGATTCTGTCTGTTATTTTCCCTCGTCTTTTTTTCTTTTTTCAGGCTGCACACACACCTGCTTGATTTATATTCATTCATCATTCATTAAGGTTTTTATTTAAACTTTCAATTCCATTTTCTTATTTTGTTGATTTTAAATCTTTCAATAACAACATTCTAAATGAAGATTTATACACCTCAAATTTCTTGGCATGATCGTCAGCCAATATTGAGTGTTGACATACAAAATCGTCTTCATTCTGAAAAGGATTCTATTAAATTTTACCGTCTAGCTACAGGTGGTAATGATAATCATGTCAACATTTGGAAAATATCAACCACACATAATCCTCAAAAACAAAAGCAAGATCCCAATAACAAACCTATCGATACGATCGAATGTCTTGCAGAATTGACACAACATCAACGATCGGTTAATGTGGTTCGTTTTTCACCAAATCTTGATGACAATCTATTGGCTTCGGGTGATGATGATTCATTGATTTTTATCTGGAAATATTGTGATGAAGAAAAACCATCAAATGAAAGTCAAGAAAAATGTCAATCAAATGTCGATAAAATGTTTGAATCAGAATCCATATCGATTGAAGTTTGGAAAACCTATAAAATTCTTCGTGGACATAATCAAGATGTTTCTGATCTATGTTGGAGTCGTGATGGCCAATACTTAGTATCTGGTTCAGTTGATAATAATGTTTTCGTTTGGGATGTTCATCGTGGTACGAAAATGCATAAGGTAGCTAAAGAACATAATAGCTATGTTCAAGGTGTGACTTGGGATCCTTTGAATAAATATATTGCGTCATTATCAGCGGATCGCCAAATGATTATTTTCAATTCAAAAAATGGAAAAACACTGAACAAAATTTATAAAATTAATTTCAACAATGAAAATAATTCGAACAGCGAGAACAACAACGATAATAATAAATCATCATCGACTAGTAAATTATTTTATGATCAGACCCTGATGTCATTTTTCCGTCGATTAACATTCAGTCCTGGTGGTGAATTATTATTCGCACCATCCGGAATCTTGGAATTTGGCAACGATCGTTTCGAAAATGTCGTCCATGTTTTCGAACGAAAATCACTTAACAGGTAAGTTCGTTAATTCATTTCGTTACGAACTTTCTAACCTAGCTATTTACATCCACCAGGCCCAGTTTTTATCTGTCAACCGCTAAATTTAGTGTTGCTGTGAAATGTTGTCCGGTCATTTTCGAGCTTCGACATGATGAAAAAACAAACGTTTTCAAGTAAATAGAATAATCGAATAATTTTATTTTGTTTTAAGTGAATTTTTTTTTTAATTTTCAGTATTCCATATCGCATCGTATTTGCCGTAGCTACACAGGATTCCGTTTTGTTCTATGATAGTCAACAAGCCGTACCATTTGGTTATGTATCACATCTTCATTATCTACGACTAACCGATCTATCATGGTCACCGGATGGTAGAATTTTGATTTTAACTTCGACAGATGGATTTTCATCATTCGTTGTGTTCGACGAACAAGAATTAGGCAAACCATATCAAGGAAAACTTATGGATTTCGAAGAACTTGATCCGCCGATTCTTAGCACGAAAACTCCAAGCAAAATCAGCCCTCTCAACAATAATAGTCCAAATTCATCACATACAACAAAATCTCCAAATAAAACAAAATGTTCAACGCCCATAACAGATTTTTTCCGAAAATCATCACCATTCTCAAAAATTGGTGTCAACAATCCAAATAAAAATAATAATAATCGATCACAATCATCTTGTGAAAAGAAACAACAATCAACCAACAAGCCAGGAAGACGAATTCAATTGATCACGCTACAAACACCACACAGTAATCAAAATAAATCTATGCCCGAAAATCCATTGCCATGTTCAACGCCAAACATTGTTGATGATAAAGGAAATGTTGACAAGTTAGAATCAGATCTTGAAAAATCTAATCAATATGTTTCCGGAATTAAACGAAAACAATCGGAAGAATCAACAAAAATCAATGCCGATAATAATAATGAACATTTATGAGCGAAAGAAAATACAATTACTTTTATTGAATTGGAAATCTTGGATAGTTCTGTGGATTGATCGTGTACCGGAAACCGAAAATAAAGATGAAAAAAAAATTGAAGCTCGTTCATTTGGTTATGGATAAACAATGGAATTTTGTTTTGGTTTTTTTTTTGTCGCTGTCATTAAATGATTTGTAATTCATTAGATTATTTTTTTCTGTAAATAAATAAATAAAAATACAATTTAAATGAATCAATGCACGTATAATAAATTGTGGAAACAAAAAGTAGAATTAGGTAAAGAAACTTTTCATCAAAAAAAAAAAAAAAGAAAATACGGGTATAACGATTAAACAATTTGTTCATTAGTTATATTGATTGTTGAATCAAAAAAAAAAAGGTTGAACGGACAAATGATAATTTTTCACAAGGCTGAAAAGCTCTTGGTTTATCAGATCTGATGATTAGAAATGATGTGTGTTAATAATAATATAACATATCTCTAAATTTGAAAAAATGAATGATCCAAATTGATATTCAAATGAACAGGCATTAATGAAAATAGGCGAATAAGAATGTATATTGATGCCATTAAACAGCTTGGTCTTCATTTCTAATTTGATATTTATCTAAATTGTTTCTTGAATCGGTTACCATAGAATTCATTAGAATTCGATGATTATTTTAGATTTATGATTCATAGAAATTATAATGATGATAATTATTCTTATGAATGATTAGATATGATTCATCTTCATTTAATTTTTTTTTATATTAAATTCGTTTCAGCTTTACGAATCTCTTTGACAATTTGATCATGTTCTTCAAGCAATCGTGCAAATTCTTCTTTCCGTAATCGAGCTGATGTCTAAAGAATTTGAAAAAAAAATTTAAAAATTATTTGATTGATAAATAACAAGCTTACAATTAACGATTGAACCACATCATCATATTCTTTAGCTTTTTTAGGCTGATCTAAATAAAAATAAATATAATGTAAATTTTTGAGAATTAAAAAAAAAATAGAGAAAAAACTTACCATAATAAAGATCTTCAAATACTGAAATTGGTCCGGCAATCGTTTTTCGACGTTCACTTATACGTATCGGTGATATACGTAGTTCATCATCATTAAAGCTATCATCATCATTTGTTTCTTCATCAACATCAACATTAACTGCTGGTTCAACAATGATACTGACCGAATGGACTAAATTTGGCCGTCGTTGTTGTTGTGGATTATTCATAAACATTAATTGTTGTCCATGTTGTTTATCATCATCATCGTCATTCGGAATCATCATCATCATCATATCACTGGAATGATCCAATTTTTGTTTAGTCAATTCATCATCATCATCATCAAATACAATACTATCATAATCTTGTTGATTCATAGTGTTTTCATCAATCGAATGTAATGTTATTTGATCATCCATTATCATACGTTCAATAGTGAATGAATTGGATTATATAATAATACAAGTGATAATGAATGAATATATATAAATACCCTAATTGTGTTTCACACACACACAGAGTACTCAAAAAAAAAAAAAAAAATAGTGAGAAAAAAGTAGCTCTAAATGTTCCAAAAAAAAACTTTCATGATAGAAATCTAAAAGAAAATGTAGAAATCTATTTTTGACTACTTTTTTATTTGTCAATGAGAAAAAAAAATGATATCTACGTCTGCTTCGGCGTCTATATGCGTGTAAGCGTCAATGGCAATGATGATAGTGGATGATAATTGTTGTTGTTGTTGTTGGTCGCAATACCGTTATTGTTTCATCATCATGATCATCAAATGAAAAAGATTTTTTTTCTTCTTTGTGGTTCTCGATTCTGATTGGCCTTTATATTTGGGCTGATGAATGAGAATGATTGTTTTGAACTTTTTTTTTATATTATTCAATTCAATTCAATACTATTGAGAGATATATTATAGCAACAATCGATAAATTTTTTTTTTATTGAACGTGTTATTTGATGATGACGATGGTGATGATGATGGTGATTTCAATCAATATTATTATTGTTGTTGTTGTTGATGATGATGAAAATATATCTGATTTTGTATTTGATCATTTTTTCGAGCATTCAAGAGTAATAGTGAAATCTATCAAGAAAAAAAAACTATATATAACATTAGTATATTAATATATATGGCATTCATTCATTCATGATTTGCGCGTAAACCCGAACACCGACCTACCATCAAAACGAATAAAGGATAGAGACAGAACCTATCGTCGTCGTCGTTGTTGTCGTCGCGCTATCGTCATCATCTCTCTCGATTTGTGTATGTAAAAAAAAGGATCGACAATCAAACCGTTTCAAGAACATATTCTATAACGGCGTATTTTTTTTTGCATTGAGCTGGAGTTTGCTCCATAAACATGGCCAATATATTAATGAATATATAAAAAAAACGGTGACGACTACTAAAAAAAAACAGAAAACATTTTTAGTAGATAGTTTCCAAGTGCACATATACGTGGGAAAAATAGGAATTTATATAGAATTTTAAGTGGCAAAAAAAAATAACTATAGATCGATATTTTTTTCCAAAACTTAATGGAAACAATAACACAATCAATGAATGGTCGAATCTACAAAATAATAATGCTATAATAATGATGATGATGATGGCATTGTTTTGTTGTTGTTGTTGTTTTTGTTTTCAAAATTGAAATAAGATCAGTTTTTTTGTTTCATAACATTGACACCGTACCGTGTACGACCAACAACATATCATCATGATGATTATTTTAAGATTAAATTTCACAACTTTTCCATTGTGTTTTGATTAGATGATTTTGTCATTACTATTTTTTTTCCATTTACACTCAAATAGCTTATCAATGTGAATGTAATAGCGTAAACATTAATGTTTTTTTTTTCTGTCTTTCGACAGAATTCGATCATATAATGATATTTATTTTTAACTATAATTGTATATACAATGGTTTCTGAAATTTTCACATTAATCTTGTCAGATATTGAAAAGAATGTATGCATGTGAATTGCAAATTGATTTATCGATCACATATTTTGACATTTTAAAAACAACAGAGAGAAAGAGAAAAAAAAATGTGAAAAAAATGATATAGTACTCATATCTATGGTTTTGTTTTGCTAGATACGCGAAACAAGTGAGAGCCTGTTCGTAGCCAACAGCTGATTAAATGTATGTATTCGTGATTGTTGTTGAAAATATATTTTTTTTCGTTTAACATTTATTGTTATTGATTCGAACAGATTTCGTTAAATATCATCCAGATTTATATATTCCAAAGAATCATACGATGAATTCTTCATGGATAATATACGCATTTATAATTATTATTTATGATAAATTTGTCATCTCCGAATATGGATCAAATGAAACATGTTATGATTTTTCTGTTTCACCTGAAAACGTTTTCTTAGAAGGGAGTAAATATCGACTATTTTCAACAAAAACTACATATCTTACTGCACGAGAAGAAATTCGAAAAATCTTTCCATCCGAATGGCCCAATGAAATTGAACAATGTACGCCGGTATATATGTTTTTCTTGAATCGTCATTCAATACGATATCCATCAGCCAAAGAAATTAACAAATTTAACATTTTATTAAATACATTTCGTGAAGAATTACTTAATTCTGGCAAACTAAGTTATCGTATGTTCATCTATCTGGCCACATGGCGTTTTCGAATGTCAGAGGTTGATGATAATCATGTCAGTTATACGGGTAAATTAGAAACGGCTCAAACAGGTCAGTACGCAACGATCAATTAATGGAATTCTTTCTAATCTTTATTTGTAATTTATTTGTTTTAAAGCTAAAATTTTCTATAAATTGTTTCCAACACTGCTTGACATTGATAAGATTAATTTTGATGTTGGAATATCGACAAAAATTCGAACCGAAGAAACGGCTGATGCTTTTATCGGTTCATTGATCAATATTCAACTAGATCGTGGACAAAATCTTGAATCAAAAAATGGTAAAAAATCATGAATTTATGATTAATTTTTGGATTATTTTTTTTCTAATGGGTTGCCATCTATCTTTTTTTATATTATCTTAAAAAAATGTAGAAATCAAACAAACAAAATTCAAAAAATTCTCCAAAGATGTTTTAATGTCTCATAAAAAATGCAAAGGCCTTATTATTGATTCATCGGGTTCGAAAATTCCAAAATCACAAAAATATTTGAAACTTCTTGAAAGCAAACCAATTAAAATGATGTTGATAAATTTTAGCCAAAGAAATGGACTTGAATACACGATTAAGATTGAATCGTTAATAATGCTGTACAAAGCTTGTTCTTATGAAACGGCCATTTTTGCATTTTCTCCATGGTGTCATTTGTTTACACAATCGGAACTGAAAATCATTGAATATTTGCTTGATGTTGATGAATATCATGATGCATATCAGATACAGCCACATCGAAAAATGGCCTGTTCAATAATTGGAGATTTGCAATCTAAACTTGAAACCATAATACGACAAGAAACCACCACGAATACGACGTTATATTTTTCACATGAAAATTTACTTTCCAAAGTTTTTAGCTATTTTGGACTGTTCAATAAGTTTCCCGAAATTAATCTATCACCAGATGATACTCGTATCTGTATTCCTGATAATAGGGAATGGCGTTCCAGTTTGGTTGTGCCATTCGGCACCAATTTTGTTGCCATACTCTACAAATGTAATCATCAAGCATATAAGGTTTTAACATTAGTCAATGAAATTCCGGTTATTGTACGTGGCTGTAATAGCTCATTATGTGATATTGATAAATTTTTTAACGAATTTCACAATGAACGAATTGAATGTGATTTACCAAAAATTTGTAAGATATCCTAGAATTGTGAATTCAATATCTCCATGCTTTTTGCAATCACATAGAAATTCTGTTCGAATTGACAATTTTTTTTATATATATAGAGAATAGCTATATAGGAATAAAAATTTGAGCTTATTTTTTATTCTATTTTTCTGACTCTAGCATGAAATCCTTTTGACCAAACAAAAAAAAACGTTCGACTCAAAATTCCAAAAACATTAAATCATTGTTCCACTAAGAAACAAAAAATGTATGTCTGTGTGCGTGTGTGTTTATATATATTGGCCATTTGGTGCGCGTGTTCACGGTCGATCGTAATTGTCGCAAAAAAATGGTGGAGTCTTTCTATAGTCTCGGTTTCTCAGTTTTCGGTCGTCGCATCGTTTTTTTTTTTGATGTTATTGTTGTTGTTGCCATCATTAATGTTGTTGGATTAAGAAACCCTTCTTTTTTTACAATAACTTGTTAATTATTACCGAAAAAAAAATTTAAACAATGAAATCTATATTATAAATAAAAAATGATAATAATAAAATGTTTTAAAAATTTTTTATTTTTTTTGAAAATTTGAGAATTTAAATTTATTGAAGAATGTCATCATTTAATCAATGGAATTTTTGTTTTCACAAATTTCTGTCAATATTCTTAATATTATTATCAATAACTAAATGTTCGACATTGGCTAATCAACGTTTGAGCACCCGTACAATCAAAACCAAATATGGAACACTTCGTGGTATCATTATAAATCAATCATCATCGTCATCAGATAAAACGTATTTACAACCGGTCGAAGCCTTTCTTGGTAAATAATGTCATGTTATTTAATTAAAATTTTATGAATAAATTTGATCATTTTTTTCTAAAAAAAGGTGTTCCATATGCATCGCCTCCGGTGGGCAAGCTCAGATTCATGCCACCAGTAACGCCAGCCATTTGGTCCGATATAAAAATGCCAACACTTTTGGTCCAGTTTGTCCTCAACGACTTCCGAATTTACGAAACGAAACATTAGCATTGCAAAAAATGACTAAAGGGAGGCTAAAAATTCTGACAAAATGGCAGGAAATGCTTAAAAATCAAAGCGAAGATTGTTTGTATCTGAATATTTACACGCCATTCAGCAGTAAGTGTTTTTTTTTGGTGAGATAATTACAAACTACTTATATCATACATTTTAGCCAACAATAAGGGACTCATTCGTTTTCCTGTATTGGTATTTATTCATGGTGAATCTTATGATTGGAATGCTGGTTCTGTTTATGATGGATCAATATTGGCCAGTCATTCCAACATTGTCGTAGTAACAATCAATTTTCGCCTCGGCATTTTAGGTACTTCATATTTTATATTTTGGTTTTTTTTTACGAATTTTTATTTTAATTTAATATAAAACAACGAACCAGGTTTTTTTCCTTCATTGGGAGGTACGGCTAGGGGCAATTTCGGACTAATGGACCAAGTTGCAGCATTACATTGGATTCAAGAAAATATTCGCGAATTCAACGGTGATGAAAGAAATGTCACTATAATCGGTTACGGACATGGTGCAGCTTGCATTAATTTTTTAATGCTTTCGCCAATGGCTAGAGGTATGTATTTATTTATGACATTTTTTTTGATGAAAATAAATTTAATTTTTTTTATTATGATCAATGTAAGGCCTTTTTCATCGTGCTATAATGATTAGTGGTTCGGCCTTGTCACCTTGGGCAATAGCGTCGGATTCAATTTTTCATGCCAAAAATTTTGCCAAAGTTTTAGGTTGTTTAGAGAATCCTAAAATGGAAAAAGATGTTCTAGAATGTTTACGACATAAAACTGTGCAAGAAATATTATCAATCGATCTGAAAATACCGACACATTTGACGGCTTTTGGACCGATTATTGATGGTATCGTCATACCTAATGACCCTCAAGTGTTAATGTCGAAACCAAATTCTATATTTGGAAGTTATGAATTATTATTCGGTGTAGTCAAAACTGAATCATATAATTTATTTTCCATGTATGATGAAAGGCATGGCATCGATCTATCTCGACGAGATCGTTTATTACGAACATTGATTCGAAACTTATTCAATTATCATCTTCAAGTAAGTTTCATTATTCAAAAAGCTATTTTGAAAGTTTTTCTCCCAGATCTATCATTATAATATAATCATAATCATATATTGATTTATTCTATTTTCGAAGGAAATATTTTTAACTATAGTCAATGAATACACTGATTGGACTCGTCCATTTTTACATCCGATCAGTTTATTCGATTCATTGATTGATATATTTAGTGATGCACTGATTGTGGCACCAACAATTCGTACGGGCCTTCTTCATTCAAAACAACAATCACATAGAACATACTTTTTTACATTCTCACATCAAACAGACAATAGCGATTATCCAATACGTTTGGGTTGTATACACGGACAGGATATGGCCTATTTATTGGGAGCACCATTAGTTAATGGCATACAATTTTCTTGGTTTCCAAAAAATTATTCACGTTTCGAAATGACTTTAGCCAAGATTTATATGAATTATTTGGCTAATTTCATCAAAACTGGGTATGTGAATGATTTAAACTATAGTTATGAAATGAGTAAAATTTTATTCTTTTTTTTTATCTGAAAATATAGTGATCCAAATAAAAATGTAACAAACATGTATGATCATTATAATGTGAGCAGACAGCGCGAATCATGGCCATTGTATGAAGAAATACAGCAGAAATATATTTCATTCGGTATATATTCAATTAATAGATAGATTCGAAATTGAAAATCATTCGATGAAATTTCTTCTTTTGTTTCCTTCTATCTGAATTAGATAACAAAATAAGTATTCAAGATCATTATCTTGCTCATCGTTTATCATATTGGTTCAATTTATTACCACAATTACATAAACCAGGTGATGCTGATTTAAAAGTTCATCATTTATTAGAGGTATATATCGATAAGTTCAATAGAATTTTTTTTTTCATTCATTCTACTCTTATTTACTCTTATAGTCACACAATAATATTCAAACCTATGATGGAATAATTCGTTATGGAACCTTATCGGCACCAGTTTCTTTCAATACATATTTTAGTTCTGAAAATCTTTATCCACAAAATCATTCTTCAACTTTTCAGTTATTTGGAACTAATAATCATCCAATTACACCGTTATTATCGGAAAACAGTATTCCGGATAGTCAACAAGGATTTATGTTAAATAATAGGAAAATTATATTAAATGATTCTGATAGCATAAATAATAATCCCAGTCAAGAAGGTAGTGCCTTAGATTTGGTACATAATATAGCTGCTACAAATGCATCATTCTCGATGATCGTACAATCCAATAATCTTTATACATGGCTAAGTCTGATAATAGCCATTGGCTGCTCATTGCTTATATTGAATGTTCTTGTTTTTGCCGGATTCTATTATCATAAAGATCGTAATCGTTTGGAAACAAAATTAAATCGACACAAACAGGTTTGATGATTATAAAAGATAAATTGTCGTTTTTTTAAAATTAATTTCATCTTTTATTATTAGGAACAACCATCACGTAATAAAAAGCTCAATACTTCGAAAGGATTTAGTATTAATAATCCGAACAATAATAATAATATTCCATTGTATAGAATCAATTCAATTACCGATGATTATAATAAACAGGCCACATGAATCACGAATCTTTTTTGCATCATTTATCAAGTTATATTTCAGGAAATTCCCTAATGTATTTAGAGAATCGAACATTTTTTTTTCTTCACACTATAATAATCCATATATGTACCTATTATGTGCCTTTAGAGAAGGATATAATATATCCGTTAAAATTTTCAAAATAAAACAAAAAGACTTTATTTGAAAAATATTGTATTTTGTAATCTTAACATTGATTATTATCAAATATTTATTCTTTTTTGGTTTTCTCATAGAACAACATGTAAGCACAGCTTGCAAACACTTCTTTTTTACTAACTTCTTTGACAACAAGATCGGATGTATAATACCATTTGGTTTTTGAACGACTATTGTTGCAATTAATGGTGGTGGGCGATTTCGATCTTCGATAACAGACAAAATGACCAGAATGATCATTACCCAAATGAACAATAACAGAATTTAATATATAAATGTATTGAGCAGAAATTCCTTCGTGGATCATTTGTTGCTTTTCGTTATCACCAACAGATTTTGTTTGTTCACGATTTTTCAGTTTTATTGAATTATGTTTGAATGGATCCATAATTAAAACTTCAGGAAATTTTATGTGATCGACCCTTTTGGATTGATTGCCTTCCAACCAAACTAAACGATGAACATGAAAACAAAGTAATCGAGGTAGCTTTATTAATTCTATTCGTTTGGAGAATGTTGATTTTTTATTACAATATTGACAAGAAAAATCTTCAATTTCTTCTTCACGTATAAACTTATTCAAACACATTTCCAGTGAAATGGATGTTCCAATTTGAAGTGATGACGATGAAGGAAGACTTAACGATATTGAATTGAAAATATCGAGATGTATCGGATAACTGTGATGACAGTTTTGACATTTTAAATGATTTGACAGAATGCCTCGAGTGGGTAATAAATTCTTTGAATTCATTGGGATTTTCGTCATCGATTCCATTGGATTACGGACTCGAGTGATCAATTTGATTTTATTATTAAGCTCATCCACACTATTATGATCACAATGATTCGATTGAACACTATCTCGGATCGATAATGCTAGTGATAATTGATTAGATTCAAAATCGATAGTTGAAAGCAGGACGCTGAATAGCTCGAAAGCATCCTTTAATTGTAATAATTTGATATGAAAATTACAAATTTATCAACTAATGTAAAATTACTTACCTGTTCGTCTGCAGAAAACATCCAACGATGTTTTCGTAGAGAATCTAGAACACCTTCAGGAGTGAGTACTTCAGGACTATCACAGTCAATTTTATTATTGATTCCTAAAGAATAAAATATTAAAGTTTCAATTAATAATTTATAATGAATATAAAACATCTAAATATCATTACTATCAACAATAAAGGATAATTGTCGGATGAGATTAGAATCGGTCTTTAATTTGGCGTTAGCTGTTGTACTCAGCCAGTTAACCATTGAATCACTACTGGCCAATGATTGCAATATTGAATTGATGAAACAATTATTTTTGACATTTCTCAATCCACGAATATATAATTCTATATGTTGAAACAAAATAATTATAATTATATTCTATATCAATCTGAAAAGAATATGTATTTTTTTTTTTACTTTTTTTAGATGAATCTGACGAGAAACCAAAGAAAACATATGCAAGAGAAACAGCACCAATAGCGGAAACGCCCACTATGTACAATATTTCAGTATCAATCATTATCACCATTCCAGTTCCAAACATAATGAATAAATTTTTTACTATGTTGATGAATTCTGGACAGTAGAATTGAATCATCAAAATCAAGAAACAAAAAATCAAGTATGAGATTTATTCAAAATAAACAGTCATGGATAAACATATGTGTTAATAGACATTTAAATAGAAAAAAATAGAATTCTAATTCTAATGTAACAGATATAATGATTAGATGTAACAGATATAATGATTAGATAGATAGATAGATGAATTTTTTCAACTTATTAGAAAAAATAAAATATATCATATTGATAATAAAATTTAAATAAAAGTAAATGACGTTATAAAAAAAATAGAATAATATTCAATGAGTATAACATCTATAGGTGAGATTGATCATTTTTTCTTCAGCAATTCGTTTCAAATGTATAAGATGATCTAGTTTTAAACCGGGCCAATCAATGAAAAATATTGATTCAATACTGGGATGTTCTTTGATGAATGCTTCAATCAAATTTATTTGTTGAACAGGGAATTGATATAATAATTCTAAATCATTCTGACATTGTATATGATCAATGTTTTTGACCATTTTTGCTTTCAGTGTAAACTCAATCCACAGGCATCGTAATTTAGATATGGACAACAATGATGAAAATAATGAGATCAAGCCTGAAGTCTGAAAAAGGTAATTAAAATATCAAAAATTACAAAAAAAAAGATGGATAATAAAAATAAAAAATGAATACCTTTAAAACGACATCGATCAATTCAATTCGAGTCAAGTTGAGCAGTTGTTTACCATTCAAATGTTTGGACAAACTAGGATGAAATTTCAGATCTAATAAGCGTAATCGAGATAAATTCTGGTGGTAACCACCCTTCAGAAATTGAATCAATAGATTTTTGGAACCTTTCAGGAGGTAGAAATCAAGTGTCAAACTTTTCAAATTCGTCCATGAATTTTCCATGTTATATTTAAATTTTGAATCATAATAAATCATAAAATTAAAATTTAATGCTAATAAATTTTCAAATTTTTTCACTGATTCAATTATGCTATAATTATCCCAATAGTGGTGGCTAGATTTTACCTAAGAAAAATAAAGATATGATGAGTATGATATTATCAAAATAAATTTAAATACTTTGAGAAAACGAAGACAATGTAACAAAGGAGATATTGCCAGATTATCAATGAATTTATGAGGTGAATCAATTGTTTTCATGTGTGGAATCTTGAAAAAATACAACGATAGAAACTCGAGATTATTTTTAAGTTTGCTGAAAGCATTAGGTAATGAATCAAAATCATCTTCGGTTTGCGAAAATATTGTTAAATGTAATTGATTGAGCATAGGGGAACGATAAAACAAATGACGAAAAAAATAACTCTTCAAAAATAAATTATCGATGGAAAGATGTTGTAATTGATTGCCTAAACAATACAAAAACATATTGGCATCATATAATGATTTGAATGATATGAATTCGAGTTTTAGACAATATAAATTTGGACAATGTTTGGAGATAAAGTAGGACAAATCGGCTGTCATATCGAATCCCCTCAAGTCCAGAGATTCAAGAGATGAACACTTTTTTAAGATACATTTCAATAATGATTCACGGCAATCTATGCACTGAATAATATGAATTTGTTTAGAATTGATAAATTTTTTTTTTTGAAACAATTCAAATCATACCTGTTTGAACAAAACTAAATTTGTAGAGAAAAATTCTTGAGGTATATGTCGAGGATCATTACAATACCATCGTTCAATTAATTCATCATTTTCTTTTTTGATTCTGGATAAAACTTTTGGATATGATAATTGTAGCTTTTTCTCCACATCTACATTGTAAATGCCTATGGATTTTATATGTTTTAATTCATCTTCAAGTAATCGAAAGCATTGGGAATGTTTTAAAAATATTCTGGAAATTTTTTTCCGTTCATCTATAGGTAGATATTGAAGAATATGATAGAAACAATCATTGGGAAGAGCGTTTATATCCATTAATCCATTAATGATATTTCATTGTCGATTCTAAACATGTAAAATGTTCATAAAATGTTTCATGCACACATGTATTTATTCATTGACAATTCTTATGATTTGGATTCAATGATATCACAATAATATTGTCATTGTTATTTGAAGTACACATAGGTAGAAATAGCCGCAGCTAGAATATAGAAAAATTTCACATGAGAAATTTTAGATTTTAATGATTAAATCACGATGGAAGAATATTCATCAAAAACCGTTTTCATTATAGATTGTTCACACGAATATTCATGTACTGATTCTGGACAAAAACATGACATCGGATCACGATTTCGTTCAATGCCATTGGCAATTATATCAAAATCTTTGTATACATGTTCGGTGGAAGCAATTTTTGAATATAGCCGTATCGTTTGGGATTTATTTCCTAATGGCGAGAAATCCTTATTCTTCATCGCATGTTCACCTAGATCAACTTATCAATTGAACAATGGAACACAACAAAATTGTGAGCATATTTTCAATTCCTTCATGAAATTCACGCCAGATTCGTTAAAGATTTCACCGAAACAGAATAAATTGTTTTTGATGGAAGGTTTTCGACAAGCGTTACAATGTTTAGCATCGGAAACATCAACATTAAAATGTCGAAACAAAATCAATACTGGAAGAATAATTTTGCTTACCTTCGATAATGAAGATCGAAATTTTGTTATAAATTTCAAGAAAGAACTTTTGAAACAATTTTATGATTTTAGAAAAAACAACATGCCTTCAAATAAATTGGACGTAATTGTAGTCAACAGTTATCCATTGGAACTAGAAAATTCAATAATCCATAAAGATGTGATTAAGGAAAATTTATCTGATTCATTAAAATTTTCATTATATTCTGTTGCATCCAGTTCGATATTGGCTGCACGATTGACTTGTATGGCATTCGAACATTATGATTTAGCCTCAACAACCGTTTGTAATATTCCAATGAAAGAAGAACAAAATTCCGGAACTTCTGCCAACTATGATGTTGAAATAATTCATTCTCGTAAAGCTCATAGTCAATTCTTTAATTGTCAGATATTCATTGGTGCAAATGATTCATTATATCAAGATGTTGAACGTGATAAACAAAAATATAAAACTTTAAGATTAAAATGGGGTACATCACCGAAAACATTAGAAATGAGCTATTGTATTGGTGTATATCGTATAACGGCAATTGATGTTAGCAGCCGACCATCATCATGTTTGATCACTTTCTTATTTTCTGGTAAAACTGTCATTTTGGAAATGCCACACAAATCAATGACTCACATGCTTCGATGTCATAATGGTGAACTATTCATCCATGTTCTTGCTAACAATAAACCATTAATAGAAGATGCTCCTTCAATCAGTGAAGGAGTCGGTGGTAGAATTACCGATTATCGTATTAATGATTTTGCTGAATTTATGAAAAAAAATCATTTACTTTTAAAATCAGCCACTGATGAGAATGGTGTTGATAATTTAGAACAATCGGTTCTAATATTGAAAAAACAAACACAATATTGGCCAATTTCATTCGGTCTAACAGTCTTTTTTAATATACGTGATCAATTTTATCCATTGATTACAAAAAAAGAACTTTGTGAAAAAGATTTGATCACATTACGAGATATAATGTATCGTCATCTGCATAATGAAAAAACCAATGTACCACTTCCTATACAAAGTAATGTAATTCGTTGTAAAGGTTTGAAAAAAGAAGATTTATATCGTATCTATTGGAATGAAGTTGAACAAATTATACGTTGTTATCAATTTTCATTACATCATAAAACTATTCTACAATGTTATCTTGATATAAAACCAATTAATGATAATAATAGTAACATGATGTCATTCCATTCTCCAATCAGGAACGATATTACTATTGGTGATAATAATCATAATAATAATAATCAATCAATAACAATGACAACTAATTTTACCAACAATAATATCAACAACAATTTGGCCAGACCAATTGATTATCTGAGAATAAAAAATAGTTCAGAAAATTTGATTGATATATTTTCAGCCAAATTGGAGAATAAAAGAAAAAAATCATTAGATTTTGTTGGTCGTAATGTAAAATTGGCTAAACTATATGCTGGAATAAATATTGATGATAAATGAATGAATAATTTGTTTATTTTTTTGTTTGATGGAAAAAATAAAATTTTTTTTTCTTTGATATTGACTTGAGTTTTTTTTTGTCTTTATGTTGGATCTACCTTTCGAATGGCATGATATGTGTGTGTGTGTGTGTGTCTGTATATTTTATCTTTTTTTTGAAGCCAATGAAAAACATTCATGTTCAACATAAGGAATAAGGAATTTTAATTTTCACCACTGTTTTTTCCCCAGTGTATTAACATTATCATTATATATATGCAACAAGTGCAAGTGCTAAATCTTTTTTAGCTTGAATGAAATGAAATGGAAAACAGGTTCAAGGTAATATTAGTGTGGTGTTTCAACTAGCAACAACAACGAATATATGCAAAAAAAAAAAATTAGAAAAACCAAATCGCTTAGAGACATGAAAACAAAAACCTAAATGTGTTGTGTCGTGCAACAATTTTGCAAAAGAAAACTATATGAAAACAAATTGAAACAAAAGGAAATGGTATGGCTATAGCCTTCAATATTTTATTCTATTTTTTATTTTTATTATTTTTTTTCCATAATTCATTTTGTGTTTTCGTTAGTGTAACCTGTTTGTGTTTGGTGGTTTTTTTTCATATCAATACGATTCGATTTATATATCATCAATCAATATCAATCAATCATCATATGATTCAATTTATTGATTAACGAATAGAAAAAAGGAATAGAAAACCATGCTTGAAAAGCTTGTACATGTGTCAGTGGTATGATATAATATGTGACGAATATGCAACAATAATAATAACAACAAACAATAAAAAAAATCGCTAAATGTTTGTTAATATTGTGACCAGTAAACGGGAAAAAAAATCTGTTGATAAAAAAAGAATTAATCAAATAAAATGTGAATTATTATTATAATCATCATCATCAGTTTGATGATTAGAAGAACAACAAATCACTGTTCGTCATCGAATTTTTTTTTTATCATATATGAATATGAAATTTATTTAAGTGTATATTTAGAGGGTGTGCATGTTCAAATGATAATATTTATCAATGGAAAATTCATTGAATTGCAATATTATTATGGTATTTAGTATCACATCAACATCAACAACAATATATAATCAAAAAAAAAAACAAAAACAAAACATGATTGCAGTCATCGTTCAAAGCATCACGCATTTTAGCCATCCAGATTAATTTTTCCACATATTTCGTCCAACAACAAAATATAATAATAATAATAAAAATAAAAAATCTAAAGACGCAAATACAAACTTTAGTGTGTTGTTATATTATTATTATTATTATTAAACCAGTGCCAACATCCGCCAAAATATTTTTTTTTTCTTTCTATCACTACGTATTTGTTGGCCTGTTATTTGTTCACCTTGACAAAGGAAATTGATAATTTGAGAAAATTCGGGTGTTTTTTTTCTACTGAAATTTGTATTGTTGAATTTTTCATGTGAATGTAGAATTAATCCTGTTCATTTCATATTTTTATTTTAAATATATATATTGTTAATTATCATAATCATAATTCAATGTTTTATCATCATTATCATCATCAAAAATGTTATCAATTACTTATCTATCAACGATATTCATCATTATTATTAATCTGGTCATTTTTATTGCCAATATCGGGTATGTTTGTATGTAGTGGAGAGACGTTATTTTTTATTTTTTATTTTTTTGTTCTAATTATATATCAACATATAATTGAGTTGATTATTGCAATGTTTATTTTTCTTTAATTTATAGTTGTCAAATTATATTAGCACCCAGTCAGCTTCATATTGGTAAAAGGACAAATAAAATTTTTTGTTTACCTCGCAAACAATGTTCTTTCACAGCCAATGTTTCTTTTTCATCTAAAAAAGAATTCCATAACATTATTCTTAATAAAACAATCGATTTTATGACAAGTACGTTCAAGTCATTGATATATATAATAATTAACATTCTTAATTGACAAATTTTTTTTCATATATATTCAAAAAGATGATTATATCGGAGAAGCTGAATTGATGTTTTCAGGAAAAGAAATCAAAAAATATCATAATGACTTGAATCGTCCAAAAAGAATCTATATGAAAATTGAATTATCAACTAACGAGATTCTTAAAGGTGTTTTCAATCTTACCTATGATAGTCTTATCTATTTTCAAACTGATAAACCAATATATCGTCCAACTGAAACGGTTCGATTTCGTGTACTTGAAACCGACAAAAGTTTAAGATCCAAACCTGACATGTGTAATTTAACTATAAAGGTGATATATACAATATATATTGTAGTGAATAAAAGTTGCATTAGATTGATCTGTTGTTTTTCTGGAAATTTTTTCAATCTAGAATCATCAAAAAATTAAACTGGATTTTACAAGCTTATCATTGAACGCTCCATACTATTTTGCTGAATATGAATTTCAATTGCCACAGATTGCTAAAGAAGGAATATGGGAAGCAGAATTGACCTGCAATAATGTAATGAAACAAAACAAAAACAAAAAAATTTTACATTTAATATGGCCAACATTTTAATGATTAATATATATTTGTTCGAAATATAGGGTAATGATCGATTAAATTTTGAAATCAAAAATTACATTGCACCAATAATGAGAATCGATGTACTTACACCAAACATACATTATTGTTCATCCAAACAATTGGATATAATAATCAATGCAACATATACGTATGGAAAACCAGTGAAAGGTTTTCTTTATTCAGAAATAATTTTATCCAAATCACTTGAACAATTTAAAATATTTCAGACAGAAAATTTATGTCTTAAAAACGGTTCAATTAGTTATTCAATATCTAACAATAAAATGCCTTGTCGAAATCGATATGATTTGCCCGTGAATTTGATTGTACGAACAACTATTACGGATACATCGACCAATACGAAACAACAAGCCAGCAGTAATATTATTTTAACATCACGTCCTTATATGATCTCAAATACTCATACAATCACATATTATAGACCTAATTTTGCCAATTTTATTGTGGTAAGTATTCTGGTATTCAGTGTTCATGTTCCAACAAACTAATTATTATTATTTTGTTTATCAAGCTTGAAGTGAAAAATTTTAATCAAGAACCAGTTTCAAATGTACCTATAAATGTTAAAATCAATAACCGATATGGTTACGAAATTAAATCATATGAAATTTCAAACGAATCAACTTTAAAAACCGATGCCAATGGATTGGCAATTGTAACATTCAGTTTAACCGAATCGATTGGCCGATTAAGAGTGACAGCAACGACGAATGATACCAAATATGATCAAGCAGATCAAGCTTTTATAGCTTTTAATATGATTCCTTTTGACAAAAATGAAAATGCAGCCATCTGGATTGCAAATAAGAAGCAATTATTTTACAGTGCTGGAGATAAATTTCATAGCTCGATAGATTATTCCAAACATATCGAACCGGGAAGTTTATTTTGGATTGCATCATCAAAAGGTTATATTTTTCATCATGAAAAAATAACATCAAAACAAATCGATTTTAACATTACCAATCAAATGGCTCCTAGTGTTCGAATTTTGGTTTTAGCAATAACCAATAATGAAAAAGTGGTTTCAGATTCCATACTTATTTATGTTGAACAAAAAAATTGTGGTGTTAAAATTGAATTGGATTCAAAAGAAAATACGACCATTTTCGAACCAGGAACAGAAATTAAATTCAGATTTGAAGGAAACGACAATGATATAGTCGCAATGAATGCCGTTGACGAATCGGTGTATATTTTGCGTAATAAAAGTGTCAAAGCAAAATTTCAAAAAATTTTACAATCACATGATATCGGCAATGGACCAGGTGGTGGAAAAAGTTCATTACATATTATAGATACAGCTGGATTCAAAATTTTACAAATGAACAAAGAAAAATATAGAAATAAACGATCGACGGATGAAACATGTCTTTTATTCGATCATACATGTTGCCGAATGGCATTGTTACGGACGAAGAAATCATGTTCTGAAAGAAGTAAAATTATCAAGAAATATGCTTTAAAACCTGAATGTGTCACGTTCTTTGATCAATGTTGTCTTTGTAGATGGGATGATGGTCTTCAAACTTCATCAGGTATCAAAATCGAATCGAAAAAATTTATTTTTTTGTTGATAATTTTTTTTAAATACAACTATCTGCAGTGAATAGGCCAGAAACATCAAAATCACAACCAAGTTATGAATTGAATCTGCCAAGACCTTATGACAGACCAATAGAACAGGAAATAGATGAGAAAAATACAAGATATGATTTTCGTGATAGTTGGCTGTTTGATTTGATTTTATTGAATAAAAGGTGGGTTAACTAATATCAAAAAAAATAATTAATCAATCATAATCTAAATAAAATTTTTTAGTTTCCAATCCCATACAAAACAAGCACCACATTCGATAACATCATGGATAATATCAAGTATATCATTGTCGCAAAAAGATGGATTATGTTTTGCAAAAGATCAACGTATAACGACCTATAAACCTTTTTTCGTTCACGTATCTATGGCACAATTTTTAATTCTTAATGAACATACTGAAGTTAGCGCTACTATATTCAATTATTTGGATGAAAACCTAAGGGTCAAAATTCATTTCTATAAAAATGATGAAATTTGTTCAGAAGCATCGGATAAAATAGAGAAATCTGAAATTCTTTTAAACATCAAAGCAAAATCTTCTATGACAAAATCTTTTCCAATCGTTCCGATCAAAATTGGAACGTTCACTATAAAACTAAAAGCTTCGGCTTATATACGGAACAAATATATTTCGGATATAATAATGAAAAATATTACAGTACGGTTTCCTGGCAAAGTTATTGAAGAAGCTACATCACTTGATTTGGATCCAGGTAATCGAGCCAAACGAGAAACAACAATTTTCACTGAAAAACCAACTAATCGTATCACAAGCAAAGTTTATCCTGAAAAACAATTGCAAAAAATTGATATTTTATTTCAAAAAAATGTTGAAAAGAAAAATCCAGATGTCGAGATTGTTCCTGGAACGATGAGACATAAATTATCATTGATCGGATCGAAATTCAATCCATCTATTAAATCGATTGAAGAATTGGATCATTTGATAAAGAAGCCAAAAGGTTGTGGTGAACAGAATATGTACTTTATGGCATTTAATTTGTATACCATGAATTATTTAAAGCAGATGGGAAAACTAAAAGAATCGACTGAAATACGTGCCTTAAATTATTTAAAAAGAGCTTTGCGTCAAGAACTTAATTTCCGAAAAGAAGATGGTTCATTTAGTGCATTTGTCAATCGAGAATCATCAATTTGGTTAACGGCATTTATTTCAAAAGTTTTTTGCCAATCTGGTACATTGTTGAGAGAATATATGGATAATGAAATCATTGTCAGCGCTATAAAGTGGCTATTAGAAAAACAATCATCAGATGGTTCGTGGAAAGAAATATTTCCTATACTCCACGAAAAAGCCTTAGGAGGAACTAATCAAGGTTCACATACATTGACGGCTTATATAATTATCGCTTTAAATGAATGCCAAAAATATCTAAGAAAAATTGATGTTCCTCATGATTTGAATTTGAATGAAAAAATTTTATTGGCCCAAGAATATTTGCACAAAAAATTTAAATTTTTTGATGAAAATTCTTATTCACTCTCAATCATAACATATTCTCTCATATCCAGACAAAGCATACATGATAAAACGAACGAATTAATTGTAAAATTAATGAATCACGATGATAAGAAACGAGATAACAAATCTAATCATTTTTATTACAATAATGATTACAGCATCGAAACAACATCGTATGTCTTGCTATCTTTAGCCGAATATATTCCGAAAGATGAATTGACCGATAGCCTGGCTAATTTTCTTACATTGCAACAAAAAGATGGAGCATTCGATAACACACAGGATACTATAGTTGCTTTGGAAGCATTGGCCAGCTATTATTCAAAGATTCAGTCCCATATAAATGATTATAAATTGATGTCAAATATTTCATTCAATTATCGACCAAAAAGATCGATCGAATTCACTGAAGAAAACAATGATTTATTGCATATCATTGATGTTGAGAAAAATACCGACAATGTTGATATAGTTACGTTGGGCAATGGACTTGGAAAAATTGAATTATTGACAACCTATAATGTTTTGAATCCTAATGATAAATGTCATTTTGAATTGAGTATCCGTTTGTCCAATGTCCGTAACCAACATCGTAAAGAAATTTCCAACTATGATGGAGATCTTTTCTTCGACGTACCTGTGACGAATGTAATGCAAGAGCAAGGAATAATAATAACATCAAATTATAATGAAAAACATCAAGTTTCTAGCAATATTTGTGATCATGATTTTAATCATAAAATTAGGACAAGATCTATTTGGACAAATATGAGAAATAGATTTCGACCACAAAATATTACGAATCCAACGCAAAATATAAACGAAAAACAAACGGCCAAAGAAAATTCAGATGAATGTTCAGCTAGTTTTGATGCGCCACCAAATCTTGGCATAGAGAATCCAATCATTCGTATCATAAATGTTAGTTTTAGACGTTTGAATGATGATGAAAACGGTATGGTTATATTGGAAGTCGGTCTTCTTAGTGGTTATAAAGTCATACGTTCCGATCTTGATAAGCTTCTGGAGAAAAAGAATATATTGAATTATAATAGTGCTGATTCGAAAATAGAGTTCTATTTGAAAAATGTACCTTATGCCAAACGTGAAAGTATATGCTTTCGTATTTATCAACAAAACATTGTTTTAGAATCACAAGGAGCATTGGTCAGCATTTATGACTATTACCAAAAAGATTCTAGTTGTTCAAAATTGTATAACGATACTAATATAAACGATGAAGATTTGGAATTTGAGATTCATGATTGTAATGGAATTTTACCGTTAAAAATTTGTAGTTGTAAAATACTTAAGGTATGTCCAGGCAAATTGGGTGAAGGATTAGAAGAATCATACCATAAAAATAGTCTTGAAGCATTAAAAAGTTATAAAAAATTGGTTTGTAAACATTTTTCTGCCATCATAGAAGGTATTGTTGAAAAAAAAGAAAATAAAACTCAACTTGGAAAATTTCTTGTTCATTTACAAGTGTTAAAAGTTATTCAAACAGGTGTGTAAAGTTTTTGTTTGATCAAAAAAAAAAAACAAACTAATTAAATTCTTTTTTTTTTGTTTTTTTTAAATATCTATCCTAAAAAGATTTGGACGAACAATTTCTTTACACTGAAGGTGAAAGATGGCCATTTTATTTGGATAAAATATGTAATTTATGTCGAAAAAATGAACGAATTTTGATTCTAATCAGAAAAGGAAAAAACGATAACAATGGAATTCAATTAATTGATGGCCAAAGTATTTTATATGAATCAACAAATGATGACCATAAAGGCTTATCATGGTTAAATGATCTTAATGCAATGCTTGAAAATGAACCATGCTTTTGATTGATTAATCAAAACAATGAATGTCGTTACGAAAACAGAAAAATCACCATTTCATACATATCATTTTTCATTTCATGTATAACACATTGAAACAAAAAAAATTCGGCTATTTTGTGATGATAATACAATTTTTTCTACATTTTTTTTTATCTTTTATTGAATTTAATAAAAAAAAATGATGATAAAATGAGCAAAAAAAAAAATTTGTTGTTATTCAAACAACAGTGATAAAAGATTGATGTGGATTTCTTTATTTAGTTCATTTCATAAAGAATATTTTTTTTTTACTTGTGTTGTTTTAAATCTAGTTTGATTAAATAAAAAAAATGAACACGTTTAACATTTGGATTTTAACGATGAATGTAATAATAATAATAATAATACACCTGTTGCATCCAATGTTGGTTGAATCATTTGAATGTAATAGTAATAATTGTTATGAATGTACGACAAATACGATAATTTGTACGGACAATAATTTGGATCAAATTCCAATGGTTTCACCATTTGTCATCCACTTGTAAGTGTTATATATTCAGTTTAAATCGGTATATTGAATTGTTTGTATTTTTTTTATTTTTGATCATCAGAAATTTAAGCCATAATGTAATTAGAGAATTGAAACAAAAACAATTTGCTCATCTTCCCATATTGAACAATCTGTAATTATCAATTTTTAATTGATAATTATACAATTTTGTGATCATAATCTATTTTCTCTAAGCGATTTATCATATAATCATATTAAGACGATACCTGATCGTGTTTTTGCTGGTTTAGGAAGTTTGAAAAAATTGTTCCTAAATCATAATCAAATAACTGTGATCGATCGTTATGGTTTCAGAAATTTACATGAACTTGAAGAATTACATCTTCATTCGAATTTTCTTGGTCTTCATTTTGACGGAAACATCTTTAAAGAATTATTCCATCTAAAATATTTGTAATAATAATAAAAAAAAATTCAATATAAAATTTCAAATCATTTTAATTAAGCATTTTTTTAGGTCAATTTTGCCGCTAAAAAATGATTATAACAATGTAAAATCATTACAAAACGATATCGAATACATTTGTGATCGTAAATCATTAGTGATAAAAAACAATGAAGAATCTTTAGTCTTTTGTAAGAAATTAAAAATTCATGATAATATAAATTATTCGCATGGTAATTTTCACGAAACACAGTCTATAAAAATTCAGAATAATGATGACGCTGATGTCATCGTGAAACAACAACAACAACATATGAAACTCCCAATTTCAACCAACATTCAACAATCATCAAGATTTATACATCCAAATAAAATGAATCTCGCTGAAATTATAAAATACGGAAGTATTTAAAATCAATATTCCATTAAATTAATACAGAGAATTTAACTAACTAGTTTATTCTTTCATTCAAATATAGGCACGCCTATGTTAACCAAAGTTCCAGAATCTATTTATCGAATCAAACTTGGCAGTAAACTCATATTATCATGTGAAGCTGAAGGCAATCCAAAGCCTACAGTTAAATGGATTCGTTATGGACGAACATTTTCTTTCAATTCAACTATAACTATCGAAAAAGCTACACCGGAAAACGATGGATTTTATGAATGCGTTGCACGTAATCGAAATGGAAAAGCCTCTAAAGAGGTACGAATCATCATAGTTGGCAGCATTTCACCGGATTCAAATCTAAATGATCATCGAGATTTATTGGAAAATATCATTGAAGCAAGCAAATATTCAAAAAAAATTGAATTGGGCGATTTAATAACGCTTAATACAACGGATGTTCTGAAATTTTTCGATTTAACTCGTCTTCTCATTGCATATTCTGACAATCGTACAAAATTTGATGCCGTCATTTTTAAAACATCGAATCATTCTTTGACAGCAACACAAGCTACTGTGATGGGTAATTATACTGGCTGTGTTGGCGGAGCTAGATTCGAAGCATACGATTGTAGCCATGAGGATGAGCAAAGTGGATATTATTCCATCACAGGAATCTGTAACAATAAAAAATATCCAGAATGGGGTGCTTCTGTTTCACCATTTTTGCGATTATTACCACCAAATTATGAAGATGGATTAGTTAAACCTATCGGTTGGTTTGATAATGATTGGTGGACGAATGGTTCAACAATTTCAAATTTTAGAAAACGACCAAATTCTCGAAAAGTAACACAAGAATTGCTAAGCAGTAAAAACATTACTAATGATGAGCGGTATAATCATTTATTGATGCAATTTGGACAATTTCTTGACCATGATTTGACTTTTGCCGCTCTTTCAGACAATCGAAATCTATTAGAAGGTGATATTACTGATTGTGAACGAACCTGTCAAAATGTAGAACCATGCTATTCAATCTTACAAACAGATGTGTCGAACAAATGTATTGAATTTAAACGTTCAGCAGAATATTGTGGAAGTGGATATACATCAGTTGTATTTGGACAGCTTATACAACGAGAACAAGTCAATCTTATAACCTCATTTATCGATGGATCTCAAATTTATGGTAACACTCTGGAAGTGTCGAATTATCTTCGACATCCTAGCATACAAAATAATAGCTTACTCAATTCGACTATTATTGCAAACAGAACATATCTGCCATATAATAATAATCAATTGTTGTTATCAATGGATTGCCAGCCAGAACCAGAATCCTATCAAGAATGTTTTCTGGCTGGCGATCATCGAGCTAACGAGCAATTAGGATTACTTGTATTCCATAATCTATGGCTTCGTAATCATAATTTACTTGCTAGAAAATTGCAAATTTTACGACCCGATTGGTCGAATGAAAAAATATTCAATGAAGCTAGAAAAATTGTAGCTGCACAACTTCAGATAATCACCTATCGAGATTGGTTACCATCAATCGTTGGTTCCAAAGGAATGAGAATGTTGGGAGTTTATAATGGTTACAATGAAACCGTTAATCCTTCTATATCAAACGTTTTTGCAACAGCTGCAATGAGATTCGGTCATACATTGGTCAATAAAAATTTAATAAGAAAATTGGCCAATTTTCATCGCAATAAAAAACCTAAAAACGATCCAATGAACAAAGAAACAAGGATACATAGAGCATTTTTCAAACCGGATTTGTTATCCAAAACGAACGTTTTGGATTCCGTTTTATTAGGTTTGGCAATGACACCATTGAAAAAAGCGTTACCTGAACAGGCAATCACTGATGAACTAACGGAACGATTGTTCAAATTATCCCGTTATACGCCACTAGATTTAGCTTCGATTAATATACAACGTGGTAGAGATCATGCTCTACCTGACTACAATCAATGGCGAAAATTCTGTGGTCTAAAAATGGCAAATAATTTTGATGATGATTTAAAATATGAAATCAAAAATAGAAATATTCGTGAAAAATTGAAAAAACTCTATGGACATCCAAATAATGTTGATTTATATGTGGCTGGAATTATGGAAAATAGTGATCATGATGCTATGGTAGGCCCAACATTTCGATGTTTGATTGTCGATCAATTTAGACGATTACGAGATGGTGATCGTTTTTTCTATTTGGTGAGTTTTATATTTCAAATTGGATTCATTTTTGGTTAAATCTGATTGAAAAAAAAATTTCCCATACAGAACAGAGGAGTTTTTACTGATGAACAATTGAAACAATTGGAAAATACAACAACCTTATCTGCTTTAATTTGTCAAAACAGTGATAACATAAAAACATTTTTGAATGTATCTTTTCAACTTCCAAACAATTATCATTCATGGATTAGATGTGATAAATTTCAACAAATTGATCTATCTAAATGGTAATAATTGTCTATTCAATATGGAACATCTAATTTGTTTTTAATATTTTAAGAAATAAAAATTATTACATTAAAAATTTTGTATGTTTTCCAGTAACAACCAATTTGTTTGTTTCTTTATCATAAATGTGACCAATTAAAAATGCAATCTTTTTGCCCACTCTTAATGTTTCTGTTTCTAAACGAACTGTTCGACCTTCAGGTACACCGGCTAAAAATGACATTGATAATTCAACACTAACGGTGATGGGTGGTTCAATATCATCGGCTTCAAAATGTGAACGTATTGCCATAGACGATAGAACATCGAACAATGTTGTACTCATGCCGCCATGAAGATAATTAACTGGATTACAACATTCTTTAGTTACCGGCATATCGGCTACTATTCGACCTTTGGTTATATCCACAATTTGTACCTGATTGATAATTTCAACGATGAAATAAAATGAATGTGAATTATATTACATTTTTATTACATTTTTTAGAACACCGTTATGAATTCCCATTTGAGTGCTGGCTTTGAAAAAATTTATCACACGATTTTGCCACATTTCTTTCGATTCAAAATTGTTCTTTATTTCAGAATATCAAAACAGTCAGTCGGTACACAGAAAAAATTATCAATAACCAAAATCGGTTAGTATTATAATAATAACAAATTTGATTAGCGCTAACCAACGTTGGCATGAATTGAAACTAAAAGTTCCCTGATCAGCTGTAATCATTTGAACTCGAACATGCGCAAAAAAAGATAACAAAAAAAAAACATTTTGGAAGAAGCTTAATTTTTTCCCCTAAAAAGGGATTATTTTTGTATTTATAATATAGGAATATAGGAAAAAGGACAAATGACTAGAATGGGCTAAGAATTATTCATCTTAAATTTTCAAATAAATTAATAATGATTAAAGAAATAATTCCAAATGATGATTTAAAAGAGGTAAATAACATATAAAATCAAATATTGTCTTTAAGTGAATATTCAATAAAATATTTGAAGAAAAAGAAAAGAAAAACAAAAACTAAAGGCAAACAAATAAGCGATTAGATTGTGGATTGATTGTAGGTAACATTAATTTTTCCTTTCAAAAAAATCTACATCATTTATATTGTAATGATGTATGACTTTTTGATAATGAATCTTTAGATGAATGGTCAAATTTTTTTTCTTTCATATCGTTCACTATGTAAAAAAAACAAAATTAATAAATTATTACAATTACAATATAAATGTAAGATACTCACAATCAATCAGATTTGCAGAGAATGGACCAGATCCTGGTCCCAAATGTGATATGTGACTAAAATCGGTCGGAGCGCTAATCTTGATTTTCATGTTCTAATCAATAAAAAAAAATTGATTCGGTTATAAAATTTCAAAAATCTGCTTTCTAGATTATCTATACCTTTTTATAATCTTGATGACTTTGACTTTGAATGCTTTTTTGATTAAGATTAGTTAAAGTGAATGCTTTGATGTTGTCGCCCGATACTCGTATTAAATTATCATCTTTCATAGTTATTTGAATCAGATTAGGTAAATCTAATGCATTGGTTTTACAGAATAAAATGCTGTGAAAATACGAAAAAGATTATGGTCAGAATTGTCCATTTTTTACAGGGATAAAGAGTGAAAATTTACTTATCAGCAAATGTTTGAAGAGGTCTAGTTGCTTTAATGTTGATTGTCTGAACCCATCGAATTTCGTTTATATCGAATACATCGATGTGTGTTAACGCAAATATCAATAGATAGGAAGTCTGTTTAGATTCTGACCGTAATATTGAAGCAGCAATCGGTTGCGATGGATATTGAAGTTCTAAACAACGTGTTCTTTTTCCATGATCATCGACATAGACTCCATAATCTAAGAGAAGATAACAATTATATGACAAGTTGGATGAAAAATTTTCATGATAAAACTTACGAGCAAACACTAAAAGCCATTCATTCTCGCCAATAGGTTGACAAAGAAAAGGATCAATTGAATTCTGGATTAAATAAATCAAATCTGGAGAATCTTGATTGACCAAATATAAAGGCTGTTCAGATCTATTCACATGATAAACGACAAAATTTGAACTGGTACCAATAGCTACAAGATTATCTTTGCACGTATTCAATGTTTGAATATTGACTGGCATTTGAATTTCATGATGAAAAATGTAACGTGATTTTTTATGTGTAATTTCAAATATAGATAATGTTTTTCTGACAGCAACACAAACATAGGCAACCGAATTATCGAAAGCCACTGTGAATGCGGAAGCATTTTTTGTTTCGCTTATTTTAATCCAATCGATACCATCATTATCCAATGCACGAATTGGAATCAGCTGAAAGATTTTGTAAATAAATAAGTTTAAAAATAAAAAATCATCAAAATATGACTATGACTAACCTTTATTTGTTTTTGCTTCCCACTCAACGTAACGATCAACTGTTCAGAATGAACATATGAAATTTGAGAAAATTTTTTCGATTGATTCAAACGATGGTATGAATGAATATCGAGATCACAGCATAACAAACAATCTTCGCAACCAATCAAAAGTCGAGTCTCATCTAACATTGTACAACAATGAATGTTGTGAATATGTCTTAAGGAATTAATCTGCAATGTATTCAATAAATGATAACATCGAAGCATCTGTAAGCAAAAAACAAGAAAAGAATCAAATTCATCATTCATTGATTAATCATCAAATAAATATTGATAAAATAAATTATTTACATTTCGATGAGAAATCTTATTTCGGCGAATAATCCGATGTAATTCGGTCAAAGCTTCTATCCATTTGTTTTTTTCACTTTCTTTATCTACCAACATTAATTGGGTGAATTTTTGCAATCCTAAATGCATAGTAATTCAAGAGAAAAAATAATTATAATGATCTCTGAATAATTTATCTTTCTTACCATCTCTATTATCGCCAATCATCGAAGTAGTAATTCGAAATATGCATGGTACATCTTTAGCCGATGCATGAATTACATCACTTTCATTCACATCGCTAACACTAAAATATTCATCTCTTCATTTCAATGAAATTGAAAATTATTAAATGAATTTTTATCAAACAAAAATCTTACCTCATATCGATGATTGTACTTGCAGAGATCGATGGAGTATTAATCAATGTATTATAGTTTGAATCATTCGACATGTTTGCATAGGCTAAACTAAGGTTAGATGAATCACTAGTGTTGATGATATCATAAAGGAACAATTTAAAATCACAAACAACAACAAACATTCGAATCCATCCTTTTCGCACACCACCACGTGGTTTAGGTATCTTAACGAATCCTTCATAAGCCGTCCCGATACCTTTCTGTGGATCAATTCCAACTGGCCGTTGTTTCGTTTCATCAAACGGACATGAAGATCCAGAATCCACACAATCCACATGACAAGCATAACCGCATACTTTTTAAATGAGAATATTGAATGAAAAGAATTTGAAAAATTATGACAAAAAAAATTTACCTTCACAGACGTAGCCTTGTCTAACTAGACCGATCATCAATGAAGTACAGACATAACATTTGATTGGTGTAATAAACGTTCGGATTATAAACGAATGGCCAAATTTATTGTGAAAATCATAATTTTCATTTGATGAATCTGGAGACATGACACTAGTTTGTTTTCTGCCAACAGTACTGCTAATAGGAGATGAAATAGCTTTCATATCGATAACAAAATCTTTAAGGAACGATCTACTCGAAACATCTTCAACATTATCATTTCCCATCATTAAATGATTGTTCTTGAATCCAAGATGATTACGATTATTCTCACCATATTGATTCATTGATTTAGCTTGCTTTTTAAGTCTAAGTATCTCATTTTTCGAATCAATCAATTGCATATTAACATTGTCAAAATCTTGCTGTAATTTGATTAATTCTGAATGAATTTTTTGCTTTTCCAGTATTTCACTTTTCAATTCCAATTGAAGTGTAAGTAATTCCTGTTTATCCACTCTAGCTGATCGCCGTTCTTGCCAGCTTGTATTTGTGTTATGTATTGATTTATTGCCCGTAACTATTTGAGTATTGTTATCACCAATACGATTGTTTTTCTCTTGTAAAAATTTATACTTTCGTATATTAAAATCCAACATTTCGATCATTTTATCTAACGAATCACTGCAACGTTGTCTTTCGGTAACTGATTCTACCAGCTCTTTCAATTCATGTTCAAACAACAGATTTTGATTGTCTAGATTGAGAAGATCACAACAAAGTTCTTTATATGATTTTTTCAGATCATTATTCTGATCTTTTATTGAAACGTTTTCCTCTTCCAATAGAAGAATTTGCTGTTCTAAATCTGTTATCTTTTTCAGATAACATTGTTTTTCATTCGTAAATGAATGTGTGGATTCGGAATCACGTTGAAGTTGATTTTCTAGTGACTCAATTTTTTCTTCATGATTCTTTAAAATTATTTGGTCTATGAATAAATGATGCATAGAATGTATGACACAAAAAAAAACGAATATGATTTCATCGAGAAAAAAAACACCAGAAAAAAATGAGAAACTAAAAATAAAACATTACATTTGTCATACCTTGTTTGCGCAGAATTTTCTGCGTTTCTAGTTCAGCTTGCAAGCTACTAATCTCTTCTAAATTCTGTCGTTTCATCTTTTCATAATTTCTTAATTGTTGTCGCAGTTGTGAATTCTTTTCGATGTGTTCGTCAAGTTCACCTTCTTTGATTCGCAATTTATTCGATAAAGCATTTTTCTCTTTTTTCACCTCAGCTAATAATTGTGACATTTCGCCATATTCTTGTTGGATCGTTTTTAAACGATTTTCTAAACTAAGTTGTTCTAGTCTATCATCGTTATCACCTTTTTCCAAATTTTCATCATTATTCGTGATGATTGCTGCGATTTCATTTTCAATCTTGTGATTACTCTGTGACTCAGTTTTGATAATTTTCGGTAATGTAGATGTAAAACCGACAAATGATAGTTCAACATAAACATCTTTGTTGGTCTTCATGGCAGCTGTTGGACTATTGAGTGGTTTTATATCTGAAATGTCGAAATTCGATGTATCATCCGGACCGGAAAATTGCGGATGATATGGTGGTGTTTGATAACGTATCTCATCCCATTCAATACCAGTAAACCATGGATGATCTTTGAAATTTTGGATATTTTTATATCTTGAATAACGGTCAGTTACCAAATTGGATATTAAATCTTTGGCTTCATCGGTAACTTCGGCATTCACTGGAAACTATTGTTATGCAAGAAATAAATTTAGAATTAAGATTTGTAATCATCACAAGAACTTACAATGAAATGGGTTTTATGATTCATGATTTTAAAATATGTTTCCACCAAAGATTCAGCATAGAATGGTGTCTGACCATAAAACAATTCAAACAACACTATTCCAAGCGACCACCAATCAGTTTCATAAGAATATGGACAATCATTTCGATTTTTGCCTTCAATAACATCCAGAATTTCTGGAGAAACATAATCAGGAGTGCCGACAGGTGCTGATGAATCAGACTTGACCGTAGAAGCACGTACACAAGATCCAAAATCACCCAAACGAATATGGCCATGTGAATCGATCAAAATGTTTGGCGGTTTGATATCACGATGAATGTAGCCAAGATCATGAAGGGTTGAAATGCCTAATATTATTTCGGCAGCATAAAATCGGCACATATCTTCAGGCAAGGTGTCATCATATTTCATGAGCAACGTTAGAAAATCGCCTATGATGAAAACGATAATGATTAGAAGAAATTCAAAACAAAACAAAAAATTCATTTCAACCTCCAATATAATAATCCATGATCAAATACAAGTTTTCGGAATCCTGAAATGCATAATACAATTTAGTGAACCAATCATTCGAACTGTTCACTAAGATGTCTCGTTCTTCTTTATAACATGCTTTCTCCGCTCTTTTGGTCATTTCCACTTTGTTCAACACTTTCATTGCATACATTTTTTCATTGTGTTTGGACTATATCGATATAAATGAAAAATATTTCAATCAAACAATGAAACAATCTGTGACAAACAAAAAAAAACTACTACCTTAACCAAAGAGACTTGTCCAAATGCTCCTTTTCCAATGATTTTAATTTGTTCAAAATCATTAACACTAAGTTGAAGTTGATTAATATAATCGACCAAAGGTTTGACCAGATTAGAGAACTTTTGAGCACTAGAATTTTTATCTCTTGTTGATTTGACATTTCTACATGAATGAATATAGAAAATTAGATAAAATCACATCATCGAAGGATTGAGAAAAAAAAAATAGAAACTATACTAATTAGGAACAAACCTTTGAATATCGGTATAAACAGCGATCAATAGATCAATTAAAAATTCATAATTGTAAGATTTATTATCAATGATTGTCGAAGTTAATGATGTAGTTGTAGCGAACAATTTACTCAATCGTTCAAAACGATCTGTTAGTGTTAATGGTGATTGATTCATATTATTATTATCATCATTATTATTATCACTCATGTTTAAATGATATATGATTCGTTACAGCCGACAGAAATTATGATGATATATTTTCATGTTTGATGATTGATAATGAATTGATTGATTAAGACGAAAAAAAAAATTTCCACAAAAAAAAACATAAATAACAAATATATAAAAAAACGACAACAAAACAGCAGCTGTATAAATCTTTTTCAATTTCTATTCATGTAATAAGAGTGGTAATAAATAAATATCATTATTATTATTATAATTATAAAGGGGTATATAAGATAATTTTTTTTTTGATTGAAATGATGATTGTCTTTAATTGATTGTAGATGTGTAATGGATATGTTTTTGTTATCATACATCATACAATCAAAACAATGAATGAAAATGGATTATTTCTTGGATTATATTCATCATATATATGTCATAGAATATAATAATCCATCCAAACAACATTGAAAATAAAATTTCAACCACCATATAATTTTATGTGTTACTCAACAGAAAGATAAAAATAAGGGCAATATGAGTTAATTTATTTTTATGCCACTTAGACGCCATCTAACAACGAAAATTTTTGATTAATTTTTTTCCCAAAAAAAAAAATGGTTTTTATTTTCAGAAAATGATTATAAACAATTTAAATGTTTTTGATGATGATTTGATTGATTGATTAAAAATTAAGAATAATTAATGCTAACAAATTAGTCATCATTGTTTTCATAAATCATTTCTTCTTCTTGTTTAATGCCATCATCTTCATCATCTTGTAGAATATCTTCGATCGATTTATTCCAATTAACATAGGAATGTGGACCATTGAATATGATATGAATTTTCATTTCATCTGTATATTTAAGTTTAGTTAATAGTTTGGGTGAAAGTAGAAAATATTGTGATGAATTTCTTTTGGATACTTCGGCTATAAGATCAAAAACACAGCGTTCATTGTTTTCATCCATACCCTGATTGATTTCATCGACCACACGAAATGGTACATGAGCCAATTCTTGTAATGAAAGCATATAAACCATGGTGGAGACGGATCTTTCGCCTCCACTTTGATGATATACATCTAAATCTTTAAATGGTTCGGCGTCACGAAATTTTACTTTGATTCGGATTCCGTAATCATCAAAAGAATACTATCAAGAAAAAACATTATATTATATATAACTTTAATATAGTAAAATAGACATTCATACCTCTTTATCACCGGTGAAAAGATAAACTTCTCCAGAATAATTAAGATGATCCATAAATTTGGTAAAATTTTCATTTATCTTATCGATTAAGCCTTTTAATTCAGTTAGCCATATAGGTTTCAACGAATTAATTTCTTGTTTTCGGCAATCAAGTTGTTGTTCATATTTTTCACATTCAGAGTATTTGTTCTGAATTTCAAGTTGATATCTTTTATAATCTTCCAATAATGATTGGTCAACATCTTGGATTCCTTCACAGCGAAGTTTAAGTGTGTCTATCATATCAGAAATTTCATCCAATTTTTCAGGTAAACTATGCATTTTTTTTCGAATTTCTTCATCAAGATCCTCATTGAAGTTGAATCCAGATTTTTCTATGGCATATTTACGAAATTCTCTCGTTGTTTTTTGTAATTCTTTAAAATTATTATTTAGCTGATTAATGACAACGAATTTCTCATTTTTATGTGATTCTAAATTCGAATATATAATTTCCAATCTGTCTTTGATACGAGAAATTTTCTTGGCTTTCGAGGCAGCCAATAGATCACTCTTATTAAATTTGATGGCTTCAACAAGAACATTGGGTAATTTTTCAAGCAAACTCATTTCTTTTCGATGTTGTTCTTCAAGATTTTTAATCAATTCTTCTTTATGTTTATTCTCACTTTTTAATAATTTTTCAAGATGATCTATCTGTCGTTTTTTTTCATCGATTTTAGCTTGAATTGTACGCAATCCACTTTTTCTTATTCCTATCGTTTTAAATTCATCCGAAAGTTTACCACGATTTTCTTTCAAAATATCATTTTCATTAGTATATTTTTGTACCATCGCTTGTGATTCGGTGATTTGTTTTTCCAAAACAACCAATGTTCGATCTATTTCTTCAATTTCTTTATCATTGATTATAATATTCAAAAATTTTGCCGGTGGCATCGGAATAATTTGTGTAGATTTTTCGCCATCGTATGATGAAATTACAATCAAATAAAGATTTTTTGGAGTAATAATTTTGCGAAAAGATGAATGATTAATCAATTCTTGTATCTTATCTTCCGTTATGGCATTGCCAACCGGAATCTGATTAATATGATAATTCTTAATCAGATAAGACATGACCTTTTTAGGAGCAGTGAATAAATCACTGACACGGGCGAAAATTCCCAAAAATTTATACTTTTCAATATTGAACGTGGGCTCGTTGTCAATGTCATTTTGTGGAATCATAGCAACATTTACACGAATATTCAAATCTTTTTTCAAATTTTCATTGAAGTATTCCAGATCTGATAATTTTTCGAACAAAAATGTACTCATGTCCATAGTTCCGATGGCTACCTCAACAGAATTAGCATATTCATCACTTACTACATTTATCTGCGTGATTAAAGGTGGAAAAACTTCTCCTTCAAAACGATCCTTATTCTTCAGCAACCATTCATATGCTGATCGAGTCCAAGTATCTCGTTGGTTAATCTTTTCCATTCTGGCATTAAATAAATTCTTTATCTCTTTTTTTCGATTATCATGAAAACGCTTTTCGCTGATGGCATTTTCATATCTACTACGATGTGTACTAGATGCCGAAATATTTTCTCTGATTTTTTTATCAAATTCATCAAGTTTTGCTTTGATTTTAGCTGAATCTGCTTCCAAATCACTCATTTTTGGATGATTTTCGAGATCATTAGTATAATTGCGATAATCTTGTCGATATTGTGAAAGTCGATCCTTATTACGTTTTTGTTCGGAAAGTGTTTCATGATATGATGCCACATGTTCTTTTTGTGTATTTCGAAACATTTGAATAGTTTTATACGATTCGGCCAATTTAGAAATAAATTTACTTGTTTGTTTAGTTTGTTTGATTTCTCTGTACATTTTTACCGCTTTTTCTCGATTAATTTTCAGTGGCTCAATTTTGGACACAAATTCATCATATTCTTTTTTCTTTTCATCAAATTCATTACGGGCAGCTAAATAAACCAAACGTTTTTCTTCATATTGCAGCCAAACTTGTTTTTTATACAACCATTGAATGTTTTCTTCATAACGTTTTTTTTCTTGTATCAACTTAAGATCTGGTTCAATGTTGGTCTGAATCGAAAAAAATTTAAATTTAATTTGTCTTTTATCTGTTTTGCATATTAATATTAGAAATTAGAAATAACTAACCTGAAAGTTTTTATATTTTATCAGGAACGATTTAGTTTCGCTAATTTTCGACTCAAGATCTACAATTTCACTGCTAAGTTCAATCAATTTCATATGTTGTTCATACATGTTAACATTGCCGATAGATTTTTCAGTAGAAAATAATAAATCTTTGGAATTAAGTCGCGAAAACTCTACAACTCTTTCTTGTGGTAATATCTGGCACAGATTATTGACATCAATGTTTATTCGTTTAGTGAATTCAGCGATCTCTTCTTTTTTTACTGTTTTCTGATTCAAACGCCAAACATTATGGCATTCGGTTTTTCTATTATTTCGAGAAATTCGTATTTCTCGTTGGATCAATTGATTTTTTCCCATTGGATTGTGTATTTCAATTATAATTGAAGCTGAATGTGCTCCAGTCCTAACATAATCAACTGTAAATGATAGATTTTTTTTTAAATTTTGAAAATCAAAATATTTAAAGCTTATACTTAAGTTTGATGAACGTCCAGTGATTTGCGGATCACCTCCGAAACCCATAATAATAGAACAAACTAGAGCCGATTTACCAGATCCATTTGGACCCAATATTAGATTAAGAAATGGTCCAGGAAGAAATTCAATGTGTTTGTAAATCCTTGTGAAGAATCCCATTGACAATTAATTATCAAAATTGATATATATGAAAAATCATTTTACTTACATAAAGTTTTCCAATTCAATTCGTACAATTGAACCGATCTTGAAATTATGAAATTTTTCTTTATCAATCATATTTGATAAATAAAGTAATTGATGATGATTAATGATGATTAATAAATGGAGAAGAAAACAAAATCAACAGGGTGGAAAAGAACTGAATATTGAAATGGCGCCAGTACAGTGAAGAAAATTCGATTTTTTTCATACAATAAACGTTGCTAACATTAACATGATATGAACAAAATAGGCTAACGTGAGCGTGACATATTGCGTCTTCGTCTCAATTCTTGTCATCAATTAATACATTACAAGTTAACAGATCATTTTTCCAAAAGTTTATACAATGTTGTTTCCACGATTAAGATTTGGAATTTATTATTCACTACAATTGATTTATTTATAACAATAACAATTACAATTAGATCAGCAGATAAATCTGTTAGATATCTTTCTGCTATAGCGATATGTATCAAATAATAATTTATTAGTGGTAGAAGATGCTCTACATACCATTGTTGGCCGTTATTGTGACCAATTTTTTTCTTACATTTTATTTATTAAATCGTTATAGTAATTTTGGTCGTCAAAATCTTCTCATTACAATTAGTGTGTTTATATCATGGTTTTTTTCGTTCAATGTTATATTCATACTACCTTTGGATATTACTTCGGTTCGTATCATAGAATAATCTTGAATTGATTGTTTTTTGTTTTGTTTTGTTTTGTTTTGCTAATATTTTTCCAAATGTATGTATAGACCATTTATAATCAATGTATCATTCGTAATAATATTACAAATCATAATAATGATACGAATAATATTGACAATACGACCACCCTCGCTACACTTACATTATCGCCATTTTCGCTTTCATACAATTCATCAACGGATAATAATGAACAACATTTAAATATTGGCCATAATCATTCGATAAATAATTCAACTTATTCCAGTCAAAATTATCAGTCAACGAATTTTAAAAGTCATCATTACATTATTTCCAACAATAACCAGTCAGTATGTGCCAAACCATGGAGTTATGTACCGAAAAATGTTCTTCAAAATCTATGGAAATTTATCTATTGGTCATCACAGCTGTTAACATGGATAATATTGCCCATATTTCAATCATATTCAATGTCCGGTGAATTTAATGTATTGAAAAAAATTGAATCATCATTGAAAGAAAATTTGAAATATTATTGTTGTTTTGGCTTCTTATTCCTTGTATTTATTTTCTATTATGCATCAAAAGAACGATTAACATTCGAAAGTTTGAAAATTTTTTGCATATCCGCTTCAAACACGTTTGGTTTGTTTTTGTTGCTCATATTATTGGGTTATGGATTAGTGGATATACCTAGAAATTGTTTGAAAAATTATCACTGTAATCATCAATACAAATTGAATTATTTGTATTTTCGAATTGGAAAAATCAGCGAAGAAAAATATGAAGCCAATTGTCATCTAGAAGATTTGTTGGATGAATTACGCGCCTATTTCAATAAAATAACAAAAGAAAATGGCTATCGTCATTTGATGTGCAAATTGCAAATGATTATCGATAAATGTCCCGAATCTTTCAAAATGGAATTGAATGAAACCATTGATTGTGATTTGAATTTTGAATTGAATGAAAAACGTCTTGTCAGTTTAAACTCGAAAATCAATAAAGCAATACAGACCAGTCATCGTACTGAAGTACAATATTCAATGTTGATTCAACAAGCTATTCGATATTATGAAATTATTGAAGAGTTAAATAATCCACATAATAAAGTAGGTTTATTATCCGATGATTTTTCCAATATTGAACGTTGGCTACTTCAACATGTTCCAAAATTCGAATTTTTATTGCGACGAAAACATGTAATCATTTACAAGATATTCCTATTGATATTTGGCTATTTATTCACATTCTTTTCCGTTGTAATTATTTGGTCAGAATTCACTTTTTCCATCAAATCTATACCAATTAGTATTTTTGCCCTGATCATCAAACTAATTGATTACAATTATTTCTGGATAGAGGTATATATAAATCCTACGCTTTCCCTCATTATTGTCTAACTTTTTTTTTCTTCATTAAAAACAGATATTTTCGATGCTTTCAATAGCATATTTAAGTTGCTGCTGTTATTATACAATATTCAAGATACGAATTTTCAATTATTACTATCTATCTAAACATCATCAAACTGATGAATATAGTCTAATTTTTAGTGGAATGTAAGTTATAATTGGATTAACTGACAGGCTACTCATTGTTGATATATATTTTGCATTGAAAAAAAAGGTTACTATGTCGTTTGGCATCACCATTATGTTTGAATTTTCTAAGTCTAATTCATTTTGATTCACATGTATCAAATGAATCAATCGAAGAGGAAACATCATTTACGCAGATAATGGGCCATTTGGACACAATATCATTTATTAGTGATTATATTTTCATCTACCTACCATTATTTATGAGCATATTTTGTGTGGCAATTTTATTCAAATTAGATATGAAAATATTTTCCTATTTTGGTTTTGGACAATATAGTTTATTCGATGAAATTAGCCAAGAATTTTTACTTGAAGGCGAAAAACTTGTTAAAAGAGAGATTCGTAAACGATCGATGGCTGTGGGGCCAAACGCTTTGAAAACCACCAATATTGTAAAACGAGATGCAAATTGCAATCTAAGTCGTACAACTAGCCGAGAAAAATTATTGGCCGAACCATTTAAAGATGAACAAAACATTGTCGATATTGAAAGAAATTTATTTGATGATATTTAACAGATTAAAAACAAAAATACATTTAAATTATTTACAAAACATATTACATTGTGTGTCTTTTCTTAATAATGGTCATTTTTTTTACACAGAAATCTCATAGTTCATTTCATATTGACTTTGACGATTATTGTTAACAGAACTTTCAACATTTCGTCCGGTGGCATTTTTATTTTGATGTTCAATTTTATTACTAATCTCTAGTGCTTTTTGAAAAGGCATCGGTCGTTTAAAATAATTTTTTGAAATTGTTGTCGTATCACTGCAACTGCTATTCGGTCCAAAATCTAATGAATCTTCATCGATATATTGAAGAAAATTTCCGTTTTTAGATGATGATGATAAATTTTGAAGCTCAGTTTCTGAATTGAATTTATTCGAGTGATTATTATGAGAATTTACAGCATAGCCAGCATCAGGTGAATAATAAATGAGCATTCCACCTTCCGGGCCATTTGTTTTACCATAATGATTATCATTTTTCAATGGTGAATTTTTGTTCATCAAATGTGAAGATATCTCATTGATTGATGTACTTTTTGAAGCTGATATTTTATTATTGTGATGATGTGGGAAAATACCTGCAGATTTATTTGATGAATCATGATTCAATGGCATCGGATTCGATGACAGTGCGATGAATGTTGTTTCTTTTGTACCACTGTAAAAAAAATGATAAATCATTTATTTTGATCGACATTATCAAAAATATAAGTTACATACTTTTCAGTATGATGCATTGTAACCACATGACTTTCTTCTGCTCTTAATCCATTTAGATCATACAATGTATCATTTCCAGGAGTTAAATTGTAATGCATTCGATTCTGTTGTTGATCTTGATTTGTTGAAGATGATTCTTGATAAGATTCATTTCGTTTTTTATTATTGTTCCCAATATGTCCATCAAATCTTTCAAGTAGAATGTCTTTTGACTAATTAAAAAAAAGATGGAATTAAATTTTTGCCATTCATAAAATCAACCATACATACATTGTCAACAACAGAAAAGTTGAGATCATCTATTTTTTTCTCATTACTATCTGGCTTATTGTCCATATAAATTCGTATATCCGAACCCTTGCTGGATATTTTTGAAATTTTTGTCTTATACAAGCTTGAAAAAAAATCAATTTTTAGGAGAAAATAAAAAAAATTGAAGAAAAAAAATTTACCCAGGATATCGAGGTCCACAAACAGTGAAGATACAATTGAAAATGATACCATTGGAAAATGGATTAATTTGACGATTAAATTTTCGAGTAACCTTAGTTATTAATGAAAAACCAATTAAATTAAAAATAAAACAAAATAATAATGAAATACCTGTTCATTTGTAGTTCGTCCACGAGCGACAAGTATAATATGAAAGCCAGTTAAACCAACGATTGGAATGAAAAATAAGGTAATGATTACGATTAAAGCAATTCTATTTGAAAGTACAATGTGATAAATTTAATAATATTTTACCATGTAATTTTTCAAAACTTACGCAACTATAACAGCCGTTTCATTGATAATGTTTCGATTATTTATCACAAAAATTAGACACCAACTGAATATTGTAATCATATGAAGAGTTAAAAATATCAAGAAAAAAAAGAAATGACGATAATTTCTTCTTCCGATACAATTGTTAACCCATGGACAATGATGATCGAATTTCTGAAATGAAAAAAAAAATCAGAATTTTTTTTCTTAAACCTAAAAAAATGGAATTTTTATAATTACTTCAATACAATTGTCACACACTGAACAGTGTGAACATCTTGGTGGACGATAAAATTGACAAGTTGAACACCATTTCATTCGAACTGTATGGCCTTTAATTTGTACTTCTTGATAGATTGGTGCTCGAAAATCATCTTTATCTTCATCGGGATTAGCTAAAAAAATCATGCCAGTAAAATTGTTAAAATATAAAAAAAAAATTTATCATTCGTTTCACCTCGTTTGATGATTCCAGGATCAACAAATGTAGTAGCAAATAAATTCGAAATAACAAAAAAAGCAATTATTGCTTGAGCTATGGTTATGGAAAAATGATATTCCTCATGTAAACGACGGCAGCTGATTAGTTGTAAAAAAATAAACAATAAAAAACTAAATTTAAATTCTAAACAAAATTTTATAGTTTGCTTACGGAAAAATGAAAAAAAGTGCTGTAGTTGATAATAGTAAAATCCATGCACAAGTTGCTGGAATTAAACGTTTTATTGATTTACATTTGGGCATCGTTAGTGGGACGATTTTGATTGATTAATTTATAATTTTTTTTAACTATAATTATAATCTATTTTAGGAATTTATCTATAGATTGTTTCCAAAATTGAAGACGTTGAAAATTAATTTGAATCATAACAAAATTGATGATCTGATTTGATTTGTTTTTCTATAATTTTTACAAAAATAAAATGACAAAATGAAATGAAATTATGAAAAGAAAAAGATGTTGATGATAATGATGATTCACGAGAATATTAGTAGATATGTGTTGAGTAATTTATAATTTATTTCATGTCAACAAATTGCAGACAGCAACACAAAAACAAAAACAACGATATAGCGAGCAACCCTCTTTCAATGAAAAAAAAATGACTTAAAAAAGCCATTTCGCATACCATACTCAATGAATTATAGTGAGAAATAAAGCAAAAACATCAACATCAACATCATCATCATAATCGATACTTAGGAGTGGCTTAATTCTCACTATCGATAGTGGCTAAAAACTGCATGCTTCCTTGATCCTGTGCGAGTTGCTTGTGTTCACGTTGGCCTGTTCTTTTCTTTTTTTTTCTTTATACGTGTTTATGTCACTAATTTTGGCGAATATTCATCAATTTTCATTCGATTTTTTTAGAATAAAATCGTATTTAATTCTCCGAAATTCAATTAAAACAATGGCTAACATTCTCCGTAGAAAAATTCTCAAGTCTGGTAATGAAGAGATCGATCCATTCGAAGAAAATATTGCTCAGGTTTGTTTTAAATAATGGATAAATGAAAAATTGTTTCAAATAGATTTGTTTTTTCGTCTTTAGGCATTGTTGGACTTGGAGATGAATACCGACTTGAAAAGTCAACTCAGAGAGTTGTACATTAGTGGAGCTAAAGAAGTTGATGTTGCGGGCAAAAAAGCCTATCATCATCAATGTGCCGGTACCACAATTGAAAGCTTTTCAAAAGATCCAAAATCGTGTAGTGAGAGAATTGGAAAAGAAATTCAGTGGTAAACATGTGGTCATCATTCGCAAAACGAACTATTTTGCCTAAACCAACCAGAAAACTTCGAACAAAATCTAAACAAAAAAGACCAAGAAGTCGTACATTGACCGCTGTTTATGATTCCATTCTGGAAGATTTGGTATTCCCAGCCGAAATTGTTGGAAAACGAACACGTATCCGTTTGGGTGGCAGTAGATTGTTCAAAATTCATTTGGACAAATCATCGCAAACACAGATTGAACATAAGGTGGATACTTTTTCAGCTGTTTATAAAAAATTAACTGGACGTGAAGTAACTTTTGAATTTCCTGAGCCTCTTTTTTAAAACATGAATAAAGAACATTGTTTAATTGGCAAAAAATGAAATACTAATAAAAATTTTAAAATTTCATTTCATTTCATTTATTATTATAAATAATTTCAATCAAAGAAAAATTAACAATCAAGAAAATTTGCAGCCATCAATAGTTCCAAGGCAATTTCTGGATCGATCTGAAATTCCGGTATTTCTGAAGCACTATTAGCATAACGAACTTTGTAGGTAAAATATGAGCAAACTTTTTGCAGAATATGTGATGGTATTTCACGAAAATTTACTTCATTAGTTTCGTTTTCCGAAAATTGACCTATTATTATTGAATATTTGAAATTGGTATTGAGAATTGAAAAGAGAAATCGAAATTTACATACCTGGACCACTTAACATGGCTTTAATGGTACCTGAGGTCAGTGCATGTTCACGTTTGATTATAAATTCTTGACGATCAGATGAAATCAATTTGACATACATAGCATCAGGACCTTCACAGCCACCATATTTTTTTGAATCATCCATTTCATTATTGGTTTGATGTTCGGCCATTGTTGGTAAAAGTTTCATCAGAACAAGAAAATGGTTTGAATCAATTAAAACTAAAAATTGAAAAACAAAATAATCAATTTTTCAAAGAAATATAATAATAATTGTCTAAATTCTAAAACGAACACAATAATCAACGATGATCAGTGAAAAAAAACGTTATTACATTCATATAGGACGATACAAATGAGCTCAACGTTTACACGTCAAGTTGAAAACAATTGGATCAATTGATGTTGAAATGATTATCCTCGAATTGTGATTCTACTTACATCAGTTTTTTTTGCATCCAAATTTTACTATTTTATTATTGAAAAATATCAATTCGGATGATTTAACTTGTTGAATATAAAATATGTAGGATCTATTTATTTGTTTTTATTTTGGTGCTATTATTCATTGTGCTATATTGTTGTATTTGTATTTGCATATTTATTTCTAAAAAAAAAGAAATCCAATCCAAACATCAACATTCAATTCAATGATCATTTAAATCATTTAATCATCATCATTATTATTGCCTAAATGGTTGAAATGTTATCATAAAATTATTCGTCCTCAAATATCATCAATTATGTTTAATAATGTTTGAAAGTTTTAAAACTGAAAAAATAATGTTCATTAACCGTGCACTAGAAAAGATTCTCGCCGATCGTGATATTAGAAAAAGTAACAATCAACAGTTGAAAAAATCCTGCGAATTTGTCCTTGGTATTTATAAAATTGTTTTTAATTTTTTTTTCTAATTGGTTTTTTTCTTGTATATAGAAAAGATTAAAAATGAACAAAACGCTAGTAATCACCAAATCCAATCTGAATCTTCATCATCATCATCTTCCCATCATTCTTCCACACTTCCTCAACCCTCCAATCGGAAGGGTTCGGTGTTTGATGATGAAATATACTTCACACCATTCGAGCTTGCATGTCAATCAAAATCAAATCGTATCGTAATAATTGCTTTGGATTGTATACAGAAATTAATAGCATATGGCCACTTTACCGGCAATCGTATTGATAGCCGTAGTGAAGAAAAAAAATTGCTCATCGACACTATGGTTACTTGTATTTGCAATTGTTTTATAGGACCAAACACCGATGATGAAGTGCAATTACAAATAATTAAAGCCTTATTGACTATAGTGACATCACAATCATGTCCAGTACATGAAGGCAGCATTCTATTGGTCATACGTACCTGTTATAATATATATTTAAGTAGTAAAAAATTGGTCAATCAAACCACAGCTAAAGCAGCATTAACACAGATGCTAAACGTGATATTCTCTCGTATGGAATCAATTTCATCTACCCCTTCATCCTCATCATTAACGGATGCATTTGGAAATGCTATCGAAACGAGCAATTGTGATAATTGGGATGCTCGATCACTGACAAATGAGACAATATTATCGAATGAATTATTTGATATTTATTATCAACATGTATCCGATTCAGATGCTTTGAATTCGATCGAAACTATTGTCAATGATGTCATTACGACAGTTTGTAAATATTCGGAAGGCGATAATATTTCTATACAATCGAATAAGACTCAAGTTTCTCTAACGACCATTTCATCGAAAACCTCCCATAGTTTGGCCAATGTCAATAGCATCTCGTTAGATGGTTTCGAAACAAACGATACAATACATTTATCGTTTGAAAATATTTATCAAAAAGATGCCTACTTAATTTTTCGCTCGCTTTGCAAATTAAGCATGAAACGATTGATGGATAATAGTTTTGATATGAAATCACATGAATTACGTTCAAAAATTTTATCGCTACAATTAATTTTGCAGATTCTACAGAATTCTGGTCCAGTTTTTCAGCATAGCGATATGTTTGCCGTGGCAATCAAGCAGTATTTGTGTGTTGCTTTATCGAAAAATGGCGTGTCTAATATACCGGAAATATTTGAACTTTCATTAGCGATATTTTTGGCATTGTTTCAGAAATTCAAGACTTATTTGAAAATGCAAATTGAAGTATTTTTCAAGGAAATATTCTTGAACATTCTGGAAACCGTATCCAGTTCATTCGAACATAAATGGATGGTCATACAAGCATTGACCAGGGTATGCGCTGACGCTCAAAGCATTGTCGATATTTATGTCAATTATGACTGTGATCTTTCATCAGAAAATATATTCGGCCGTCTTGTCAATGATTTGTCCAAAATTGCTCAAGGAGGTGGACAGATATTGGATTCAGGATTTGTGAACTCATCACAGGAAAGAAGCATGCGAATGAAAGGATTAGAATGTTTGGTTTCCATTCTCAAGTGTATGGTTGAATGGAGTAATGATCTTTACGTAAATCCAAATCAGCAAACCGATTTGGTAAATGAAAAATCTAATTCTGGATGTAAAGATGACCTTCATGAAACATCATCATTCAATAATCTTGATGATAACCCTGAGAAATTCGAAGAGGCCAAAAATCAGAAGAATATTATTGATAAAGGAATCGATTTATTTAATATGAATCCAATGAAAGGGATCAAATATCTTCAACATCATAATATTATTGATTCAAGTCCAGAAAGTGTTGCCCAATTTTTTCATACAAATGATCGATTAGATAAATCACATGTTGGAGAATTTATGGGTGATTTTAATACATTCAACAAAGAAGTTATGTATGCCTATGTTGATCAGATGGATTTTGCCGATCGAGATATTGTTAGTGCCTTACGTTTTTTTCTCGAAGGATTTCGATTGCCCGGTGAAGCACAAAAAATTGATCGATTTATGGAGAAATTTGCTTCAAGATATTTTGAAACGAATCGTAATCATGGTATATTTACTAGTGCCGATACCGTTTATGTCTTAGCATATTCAATAATAATGTTGACTACCGATCTACATAGTCCACAAGTGAAACGAAAAATGACTAAAGATGATTACATCAAATTGAATAGAGGCATTAATGAAAGTAAAGATTTACCCGAAGAATATTTATCACAAATATATGATGAGATTGCGGAAAGTGAAATCAAAATGAAAAGTGGATTTATTAAAAAAGTATCCGGTAAAGAAGTGACTAGCGAAAAAGCTCGTCGTCTTTTATACAATATGGAAATGGAAACAATGGCATCGACGGCCAAAGCATTGATGGAAAGTGTTTCACATGTAGAATCACCATTCACATCTGCTAAACATCTAGAACATGTGAGGCCAATGTTTCGTACAACTTGGACATCATTTTTAGCTGCATTCAGTGTTGGTCTTCAAGATTGTGATGATCAAGGAATAGCATCGCATTGCCTCAATGGAATCCGTTGTGCCATACGAATTGCAAGTATCTTTCAAATGACCCTTGAACGTGATGCATTTGTTCAGGCGTTATCTCGTTTCACTTTACTTAAAGCCAATGGTCCTATTATTGAAATGAAGACAAAAAATATTGATACGATCAAAACATTAATTACCGTAGCTTATACTGATGGTAATTATTTGGGCAAAAGTTGGCTAGATATTTTACGGTGTATTTCACAATTGGAATTGGCCCAATTGATTGGTACCGGTGTTAAGGCACAAATGCTTAACAATAACAATCTACAAATCAATAATTCCAATGGAAATAGTTTTGGTTTCCAATTTAAGCTCGAATCATTTGTAGCATTAGAATCATTGGCCAGAAACAAAGAGAAAGAATCGAGAATTTCCGAATCAATGATTGAAGCCTCATCACAAAGTGTTGTTGTTGCCGTTGATAGAATATTTACTGGATCTATTCATTTAGATGGCAATGCTATTGTTGATTTTGTCAAAGCTTTATGTCATGTTTCAAGTGAAGAGCTATCCAATGTTCAGAATCCAAGAATGTTTAGTTTACAAAAAATTGTTGAAATCTCTTATTATAACATGAGCCGTATTCGTCTTCAATGGTCACGAATATGGGAAGTATTGGGCGAACATTTCAATAAAGTTGGTTGTAATCCTAATGAAGAAATTGCATTCTTTGCTATCGATTCGTTGCGACAATTATCAATGAAATTTATCGAAAAAGGCGAGCTATCAAATTTTCGTTTTCAAAAAGATTTTCTTCGTCCATTCGAACATATTATGAAATGTAATTCATCCATAGCCATTAGAGACATGGTTGTAAGATGTATTGCACAAATGGTCAATTCACAAGCAAGTAATATTAAATCTGGCTGGAAGAATATATTTAGCGTTTTTCGAATAGCCGCATCTGAAACTGATTCTTATATATTTGATTTATCATTTCAAACTACATGCAACATATTCAATAATATTTATGAAAGTAATTTCACGGCAATGATCGATTCATTTCAAGATGCAATCAAATGTCTGTCAGAATTTGGCTGTAATCAACAATTTCCCGATACTAGTATGGAAGCAATACGTTTGATACGAGCTTGCGCACGTTATGTTGCTGAACAGCCACAATATTTCAAAGAATTTAATATTGAAGATAAAAACAATGGCTTTTTGGCTAGTGAAGATGATCGTGTTTGGGTAAGAGGATGGCTACCAATATTATTTGAATTATCATGTATTGTCAATACATGCAAATTGGATGTTCGTACTCGTGCATTGACCGTTATGTTTGAGATAATAAAATCACATGGAAATGTGTTTCGTGAAAATTGGTGGACCGATTTATTCAAAATAATATTTCGTATATTTGATAGTCTTAAATTACCCGGACCACAGTTGGAGAAGACTGAATGGATGACAACCACATGTAATCATGCTCTATATTCAATTGTCGATGTTTTTACACAATATTTTGACATTCTTGGCTCGTTTCTTCTTAAAGATGTTTATTCACAACTATTCTGGTGTGTACAACAAGATAATGAACAATTGGCACGTTCGGGAATCAATTGTTTTGAAAATTTAGTCATCTCATGTGGTGTCAAATATAATCAAATCACTTGGACAATGACAATTGAACTTATTGAAAGAATACATGAAGTAACGAAACCATTGCAGCTATTCTCATCGCCGACAACAAACCAACATCATAATAAACAATTATTATCGGATGAAGAATTGGAAAAAGTCAAGATTAAATTTTTTGTACAATTAGATTTGATTCAAGCTATCGACAGTATTGTATTTTTTCCATCATTCAGTAAAAAAGAGGATACCGAAATGATCAAATATTTGGAGAATAGTTTGAAAGATATTGACATTAATAAACAACAACAGCAACAACCAAATAATATTACCAATAACAATTGTCGAACAATAACGAATGGTCCACTAGAACGTTGTTCAACTACTGACCTTCGAAATATTATTACAAATGGAATGTATGGACATATGAATACGGCTATTCTTGTTCGTTTGGCTAAATTTCTCATAAAAGTATTCGATTCATTCAATCAAGTCTATTTGGATAAGAATAAATCAAAAATATTGGCTGATAAGCTTAGTTATCTTTCACAATTGGAGATCAAAAGTTTACTATGTGCCATACGGATACTATTCTATCTGTACAATGATCCTGATCGTCAACAGCAAACAGAATTTATTGAACAAATTGAACAGGAATTAATTAGGTTTGTCATTAACTCTTTTTTTTCAAATTTTTATTTTTTTGTTTGTTTATCTTTAACAATTTGTGATTGAAATTTTTTTTTATTTTTATTTTTTTTTTCAAGTACAATGAAAAGTAGAAAAAGAAAAATAATTGAATAGAATGCTAATTATAGAAATTTTTTTTCCTTTCTCCATTCTCCATTTATATATATATATAGTATTTCATCACGAGCATTGCATTATTACTACCATATTGAAAATGAATACAATCGAGATAATTGGACTTCAATCATTTTATTGATATTATACAACGTTTCTAAATTGCCTACAGGCAAAGTAAGTAGCATCCATCGTGTTTTCTACATTATTCCCTCATTCTTGTATTTATATATTCACCTAATAATGTGGGATAGAAAAAAAACCGAATGATTTGATGCAAAACGAAAAAAAAACGAAAACGAAAGCTTTGAAACTAACTTTTTCTTTATTTATTTATTTCTTTTTTTTCTTTCTTTTTTTGCTTGGACCAATGGATTCATGATGATTTACTAAAACGTAAAAAAAACCATCCATTTTTCTTTTTCTCTCTCTCTCTCTCTCTCTCTCTTTTTCATTTGATTTTGATTGATGATGGATCATATAATATAATATATATGAAAAAAATGCAGTTTTTCAAACATATCCAAAATTATTATGGACTGATTTGCAACCTACTCATTTTGGATCTGAAAATAACATTGAAAGTTTTGATCAGGCAAATATTTCTACGACTTCAATCGGATCAATGTTTTTCAATTTTTTCTTCACAATAAATAATAAAAATAATAATAAATAACAAACATCATGATGATCATCAACAACAACAACGACGACGGTGAAGGAGATAAACAAACGTGCCAAAATCCGGGAAAAGAACATCACTAACGCCACCACCACCACCATCACCTACTATATATATTATTACCCCCATAATTTTCTAACATTGGAAAATTTTGTTGATGGATTCGTCCCTTTTTTCGGAATAATAATAATAATAATTTTTTCAACTTTTTTTTTCCACAACAGCCGGCGTTCAAACAAAACTTTTTTTTTCCATTTATCCTTGCTCTTTTTTTTCCATCCTAACAACAATGATATTGCATTGCATTGCATTGTATACAATTTACAAAATGTAAACAAACAAACAATGAATGAAATGAAATGAAAACGATCCTATTGTGACCATTGTCGATATATATATATAGAAAATAGAAATTATTTTATATTAATTTTTATTTGCTATACCCATAAATGTTGAATGGTGGTAATATTTATTTGGACCAAATTAATCAATTTTTTTTGTTCCAACAAAACTACTACCAACATTAAATACATTTCATGTAATTGAAAGTAGAAAAAAAACAAAACAAAACAAAAAACACCCAAGTGTCCTATTCACATCCATATATATATATAAATTCATGAAGTATAGATAGTTTTAAATTAACTAAAAAAAAAAATTATTCAAACAGAATATACACATATATATCGTTGCTATTGTTGTTGTTGTTGTTGTTATTTATTTTTTTTTATTCATAAATTTTTTTCCTTTTTGTTTCATTCTTGAATATCTGGAAAGAATAATTATGGCAATCAAAAAAACAAAAAAAAAATAGAAAAGAAAAATGATCACACAGAAACAGCTGAAACAAAAAAAGTTTATTACATATTTCTAACTAATGAAAATTGTGAGAAAAAAAAAAATTTTGTACCATACACACACAGACGCACTACAAACCACAATTATTTGTTGTCATTTCTCAATTTTTGTTTTTTTTTAATTCCAATTTTTCTTATTTAAATTTATTTATTAATGAATATCATCAAATAAATTATTGCCTAAACATTGAAAAACAGCAAACAAACAAACAAACAAACAAATAAAACGAATCAATAATTGTATATTCATTTTAATCTAGACGGATTACAGAATTAAATTGTGAATATATATTCTTTATATATATCGCTTTGGATTATTGTTTATTTTTACATATAAATAAAGATATTTGACCTCTAATTCAAATTTTTGTTGAATGAATATAAATGATATATATATTCTGTGTTTAGTATATATTGGAATTATTTTATTTTATTTTATTTTTTTTTTTTTTTGGTGTTGCGTTTTTTTTTCTTCTCACAAATTCTCTATGGATGAATGAAATACGTGTTTAGATTATTAAACACATGAAATATATTGGCCCATATCATTGGACACACACAGGTAGAACAGTAAAAAATAAAATAGAGACAGAGATAAATCAAGTGAAAAATATGGGTGGCATTTTGTTTTTTTTTCTCGGTTCTAGATTCAACTACTACTACTCCTCCTCTTCTGTTTTTTTTTTCATTCATTCAATCAACCATAAAAACACAAAGCCATCAAAAATTTTTTTTTCTTTACACATTTTCAATGACAAAAATGATGATGATGATGATAATCATTGTTTCTAAAAAAAAAATTTTTTTTTTTTTTTTTTTTTTTTTGATTCACCATTTATTTTCTGATTGGCTATAATGGTGGCCAAAATATAAGTGAAACGAAATATGATGAAACATAAAATGGTTCAGTGAAATGGACATGCACAAGAATTTGATTGTGATGCAATCATATATCTATAAAGTAAAAACCACAGGAAATTATTTATCCATTTTTCCTCCCCCCCCCAACAACAACAACAATAAATTCTGTAAAGTTGCTTTTTTTCTGCCAAAAAAAAAGAATTATTTTTGTTGTTGTTTTTTTTTGTGTGTGTTTGTTGACCACAAATCATCACAACAATAAATAAGATCATTCAAGATAAATGGAAAAATATGAAAATAAATTACCAAACAAATTATGAATGAACAAGAAAAAAAATAGAAAGCAAAAGAGAGAGAGGGAGAGAGGGAAATGACCAAAAAAAAAAAAAAATGAAAAAAATAGTTGTCATGGAGTCATGTGTATTCATGATGACATTGAAACCATTGAACAAAAAAAATGACGATACACTAACGTATGGAATCAAATGAATATCAAACTATCATTTTGTAATGGATTGGGATAAAAAAAAAGAATCAAGGAATTTTTTTTTTGCTGGATCTAGCATGTTTGAAAATAATAATAATAATAATTATTATTATCTTCAACATAAATTTAAGGCAATACAAATGGTGTTCAAACTTTTATGATGATGATGATCGCAATATACCACCACCACCACCACCACCACCAAAAAAAAGAGGCGGCCATATCAATTTTTCATTGTCATTTCTGTATTATCATCTATCCAAAGACATCCAGAGACACCCATAATATCCACCCGCCTACATATATCCAAGTAAAAGAATCTAGATCAATTTTTTTTTGCTTGAAAAAAAATATTCGGAATTACAAACAAACAAACACAAAATAAAGGAAACACCTACTCTGTCACAACAACAACAACATATCGATCAACAACACACATATAGCCCCAGAGACCTAAAAGAGAGTGAAGAAGGAAAAAGAAAATTTGAAATCAAAAAAAAAATAGCAACAAAATATGTTCCTGTTTTGTTTAGTTCAAATTTTTTTTCCAGTTTTGTGGTTCATTTTTTTCGAGCAAAAGAGAGAGAGAGAGATAGAAAAATTATGGAAATTAACATCATCATCATCATCAACCAGACAAAACCAGACCTACGAGAGCCATTTTTTTGTTCTGGTCCTAGCTTTGTTTTTGGTTCGGTTCGCTGATTTTTTTTTCTCTAGCCATCATAATCATCATCATCATCATCATTATTATTATTACCGTGATCATTGCAATCATCATTATGATCCATAGAGACAACTTATTTTCAAAAAAAAAAAAAAAAATTCCTGTAGTTTCTTTTATGTTTTGGGAATGGTTGGCATCCAAAAAAAAATTGTCATTTGATTTTCTTTCTCTCTCTCTCTTGTTGATGAAATGTGTGAAATTGTTGTTGTTGGCCACCATATATTAGTATTATTCGAATTGTTTTATTTATTTATTTTTTTTTCAAATAAATTCGCTCACCATTGTTGTTGTTGGATGGTTTTTTTTTCATTTTGTTCAAAGCTCGTTGAAATCATTTGTCAATGAAGAATTTCATTATTTATTTTTATTTTTTTTTTTTTATTTTTTTGAAATGGCAACCGTTTTATTATGATTTTGGTTGTCAATGAAAAACTATTATAAACACAGGCTGTTAAATTAAACTTACTTTGATGTGTTTTTTCTTTCTCTCTTTCTCTCTCATAATGGCTGTTTATTATTATTATTATTATTATCAACCTGGTGGACAACCATCATCAAAATCATGTGGAATTTTTAATGTATGTGAAGAATAAATGAGAAAAAAAAAACAACAACAAAATAGTAAAGTGTGAAATGAAAAAAATTTGGCCTGATTCTCATTCGATTTTTATTTTTTATTTTTTGCTGTCGTTTTCTATATTTCGATTTTGTGTTTTCGTTTTGATTTTCTTTTCTTTATTTCATTTCAAATAAATTCGGAATTTTCTAAATTTTAAATTCGAATCGTTATTGCTTGTGGTTATCATCATAGGTGTTGAAGAATTTATTTTCTTTACGAATGCAATTCGATATTAAAGTTTTAAAATTGAAAGTCCATGTTCTAATGATGCGTTTGCGTTTTTTTTTATTTTTATTTCATTTTGTTTTGTTTTTGACCATTTTTTTTCATTTTATTTTGTCTTCTGGCTATTTGAATCGGTTTGTAAACCACATTCATTTATACTACATACAGATATACACAAGAGATTTAGATTTTCATCGATGAATCATGAATTGATGAAAACAAAAAACAAGGAAACCTATTTGGTTTCTTTTCTTTTTTTTCCATAAAGATATGAATTGAAAGAATTTTTCTTATTTTTGCCTCTTTCACATTCTGTCCATCTTTCTTTTTTCTTGATTTATTTCTATTCATCCATCCATCTATTTCATTGATAATAACGACAACAACAACAACAACAACAACAACAATAACAACAAGCAGTCAAAAGCCAATCCAATTTTGTCCAATTTTGGTCCCTGGTATTCATTTTTTTTCATTATTTTCTATGTCAATCGTATGTAAGAAAAAGTTTTTTTTTTCTTCTTTTTCTTTATAATATAAGAATTCTATTCATATCTTCGTGGTTGGTTGGTTGGTTAGTTGGTCGATCGATGTTATTATTTTATTAGAGTTTACATTTATTCTGTTGTCTATTTTTTTCCCATTCATTTATTTATTCGTTTATGAATATATGCATTGTTGTATTTGGTTGTATTCTGGCTGATCGTGATGTTCTTAAGGTTTTCTCTTTCTCTCTCTTTCTCTTTTTTCAGATCTTTTCCCACCTACATCAACACCACATCATCATCATCATCATCATCATCATCATCATCATCATCATCATCAATGGTCCAAGTCTCAACGGACGTACCGACCAAAAATAGACGGACGGATGAATTGGATCGATGGACGTATTACGGATGTTACATGTCAACGTCGATTTACCGATCTATTTTGTTTGGTCTGAATGTTTGTGTGTGTGTGTGTATGTGCCAAGGAATTTGCCCGTTTTTGAATTGATTCGCTATTTTATATTATGTTTGTGTATAAGTATGTATGTACCGGCGCAGTTAAAGCAAAAAAAAAGTTTTTTTTTGTTTGTTTCCAGTTTAGGTAAATTCTTCTTCGTCGTCGTCGTTTATAAACGTAATAATATATGTGTGTTGTAGAATAGAGTTGAAAATGAAAAAGAAGCCCAGCCCCGATAACATGAATTTTATGGCCCCTGTTATCATAAGAGCAAGACAAAAAAAAAATATTTGTTTGTGTGTGTGTGTGTGTATGTCTGCGTGCAAAGGAAAAAAGTGAATGAGAAAAAGCAAGAGAGGTAGAAAAGATGGGCCCAATGAAATCTATTGAACATGACTAAAGAAACGAACATAAAGTGTAAAGCTAAAAAGAGAGAGAGAGAGAAAGAAAAAAAGGCCCCAATTTGGAATGATGATGGTGATGATGATGATGATGATGGTGAATGGTATGGTTGTTGGTGATTCATACATACAGCTTCCATCGTTGTCGTAATCTTCGATGATGATGCTTGATGATGGAAGAATAAAACGAAACCCAATACACATGACCACCACCACCACCAACATCATCATCATCATCACCGTCACATTGGAATTTTTGGTTTTTGGTAAATTTTCCATCATTATTGCATCGTCGTCGTCATAGTCGTCGTCGTCGTTGTTGTTGTTGTTGTTGTTGTTGTTATTGTTATTGTTCGTTCCAAACATTGTATTGTATATATGGAGATTATTCAAAGTTAGTCGATCAGAGCCCAGGTGTGTGTGTTGTATGCCAATGTGTTTAAAATGAAAGCGGGCTTCTGATATCTGATCATCATTATTTTGCCCGCGCATTTTTGTTGTTGTTGTTGATGTTGTTGTTTTTGTAATGTATCTATCACCATTTATATTTCATTATAATGATTACCTTTATTGATGTATATCATCATTTTGTTTGATCATTAACATCATCATCGTCACTTCCGTTGCTATATCTCCATCCATATATGCACACACACACACATCATTAACATAATCATAAACGTTTTGGTATCATTCTGTGCGGTTATTTTTTTCTTTCTTTGTGGTAAATTTAAATGTGTGCATCATTTTTGGTTTTATGATTCTTGAATTTTTACGATCAGAAAAACAAAAAAAAAGAATGCGAAAAACCAACAAAAATTACGTCGAAAAAATCTAATCTAATTTATTCAACAATAATCTCATTATCATGATTAACAAGAAAAAAAAATAATCATGCAATGAAAATTGATAATCTACTTGATCAGCACTTTTTTTTCCGAATGGAATAGCGAATTTATTTTTTTAAAATAAAAGTAAAAATAAAATCAATCAATCATTCACACCGAACAATAATTGCATATCAATCAAATAAAATAACGACCTGTTGTTTTTTTTAATTTGAATTTCGTCTGATTATTGAGAAAAAAACATCCAATCCATTTTAATTGTGATAACTGCAGTGTGTGCACAATTTTTTGTTTTGTTTTTGGTTTTTGGTTTTGGTTTACAGTTAAAAGTCTTAAAAGTGAAATCTTGAATTCGTCAATGGCATCATCATCATCAACCATTATTATTGTTCAACACATAATCACAAAATCATGATTATGATTAGCCATCATCATTAGTGTTATTATAAAAGCTTTAATGCTTTCAAATACACTGATCATCAATTTTTTGTTTGTTTGTTTGTTTGTTTGTTGAAACATGTTTTCCAAATTAAAATCATCATCATCATCATCACCAAATTCGGCCAGCCCAACATTATCAACAAATTCATTTGGTGGCAGTGGCAGCGGTTGTAATAATATCGATGTCAATCCCATATCACATTATTATGAATGTGGTAAACAGATTGGTTCGGCTGGACCAGAATTGGCCTGGAAAATTTTTGATGCCGTCAGAAAAATTGATATGAAAGTAAATATTTTGTGACAAAAATTTTTTTTTCTTTTTTTTGTGGAGGGCAGCGAACGAGGGAGAGATAATAAATTGATTAATTAATTAGTCTGTCATCATCATCATCGTCGTCGTCATCGTGTATGTACGTCCAATATATAATTAGATAGTAATAGAGATGATGTTTTAGAAAACTAGCAACAAAGTTCATTATTATTTTTTTTTTTTTTTTTGGAAATTTTTCTTCAATCATTTATTTTTTCACATGGTAGGAGTTAATTGTTTTACCCTATTAATAATAATGACGATGATGATGATGATGATGATGATGATTATGCAAATACAATTTTTTGTTTACCTAAACTAAAAACTAAATATTTCATCTTATTATATTCATAATAATTATTATATATTAGGATGCATCATTATTTTTCTATGATAAACGTACGGCCGATAAATTACATAAACCAAAACGTAAAGAAATGATTGCTGAAATATTAAGATTCAGTGTACGACAATTGGATCGTTTTCGTCATCCACGTATATTGGCCATCATGCATCCAGTAGAAGAATCAAGTGATACATTAGCATTCGCTACGGAACCAATATTGGGTAGTTTGGCAAATTGTTATGAATATTTAGAAGAACGTTTACCACAATCATATGAACCATTGCCATTATTACGTGAATCTAATTTATTAGATTTTGAAATTAAATATGGATTATTACAAGTAAGTGATTATTATTTATTATTATTGGCAAGTAATTTATCTAATTTATATAATTAGTTTTGAAAAATGTGTTAATGGGAAAAAAAAATTTTCGCTTTTTGAAATTTTTTTTTCATTTCAATCCATTAATCAGAATTGGATTTTCTCTCTCTCTCTTTCTCTTTCAATTTGAAAATTGAATGAAATAGATTTAGTGTATGTGAATGGCATGTATGATATAAAACATTTAGAATCAAAGAAAAAAAAATTCTATTCATCAGAATAGGAAAAAAAATGTGATCAAACAAAATAAAATAAAAAAAAATAAAGTTTGAATTTCTATTGTGTCACAAAATGACATACAATGGTAGTAAAGTAAAGCAAACACAACGAATGTTTTACACAATAATATGATGGATGTAATAATAACCAAGTGAAACTTTATGAAAGAATATTGTGTATTGAATGAATTTTTTGTTTTGTTTTTTTTTTCTTTGATCTGGTGAATGAAAAAACTTGACTATTAGAAAAAAGTTTTCTGTTTTTGGGCCGATTATTTCCAAAAATATTGTATCGTCCGATTTTTTTTGTTTTTGTTTTTATATATTTCATATAAATTTTTCACTGTTATTTTTTCTCCATCATTGATGATCAACTATTCTTGTTTCCTGCATGATTTTCGTTGTTGTTGTTGTTGTTGTATCCAATGAGATATTGAATAGGAAATGAATCTAGTCATATTCAAATGAAAAGTTATTATTATTACGTAAAAAAAAATGACTGTCATTCGAATATTTAATCAAACGACGAAGACAGCAACATGTCGACGAGATAGAGAGAGATAGAGAAAGGCGAGATAAAAAAAATGATGATGATCTCCAATTGTAAAAGCCAGAATTTTTTCGAGAAAAAAGAGTGAAATAGATAGATAGAGAGATATATGAATTCGAGATTGAATAAATGAATATAGAAAATAAAACTTTTTCTCTTGATTTGATATCGATTTTTTTCTCTGCATTTTTAAACTTGTGCCATAATTTTTTTTTTTGGAATAATAAAAATGTGACAAAATTTTTTTTTTCAATTTCTATTCTCAAAGAAATGTGCATTCAATTTCCATTCTAAATGTATATCATTTTTTTTGTTCTCTTTTTTTCTCATGTTAATCATTTTCAACATAAACGAAAAATCTATTTGGATGTTGAACGAAAATGATAAATTTGTATAGATTGTCGAAGCATTGATACATTTACATCATAATTGTAAAGTGATTCATCGAAACATATCACCACAATCAATATTGATCAATAAAAAAGGCACTTGGAAATTGGCTGGATTTGAATTTGTGGAAAAATGCAATGATAATGATATAATGGTCAGTCATCATACTGATATTAAATGACAAGATGATGATAACAAAGAAACAAACAAACAACAAAAAAATAGATTTTCATCACATTAAATTCTACATTATTTATCTTCTGTTTTTTATTTTTATTATTATTTTTTTTCTTTGATATTAGAATGTCATTCCATGTCAACCATATACTAGCAAATTACCAAAAATGGGACAACCAGATTTAGATTTTACAGCTCCTGAAGTACAAACACAATCATTATGTACACCAAATAGCGATATGTTTTCATTGGGACTTTTGATTACGTTCCTTTATAATAATGGACGATCATTGATTACGGCCAATCTTAATGCATCCAATTATCTCAAACAACTTGATTCGGTAAGCATGGAAAACAAAACAAAACAAAAAAAATCAATGTTATTTCTTCTCATTTGAATAAATATTATATCATCGGACAAGAATATACAAGAATGAAAGAATAAAACAAAAAAAAACAAAAAAAAAGAAAAATAAAATAAATAAAATATTCAACGACCAAGTTGAACGGCTGTGGCCATCATGAAAATAATGAACGAGAATGAAAAAAAAAAATTCTAATGTATTTTCTTTTCTTTTCTTTTCTTTTCTTTTTTTTACTTGATGTTAACATATCTATTTTTTTTTCTATTCCAATCCACTTGAACAATATATGATGACAACAACAACAACTACGATAACAACAAATGGCTATTGCATTCCGTTGAAATCGCTTTTTTTTACTTTCTTTCATTTTCTTCATCATCATCATTGATGACGATCATGGAACTATTTGAAAAAAACCCGTACATCTGCCTACTCTCACACACACACACACACACACACACATCGTGTGTATTATATTATTATTATTACTATCGAATGTAAATAGCTAAACGTATCGCTCAATCAATTGCTGCCAAACATTCCATCTGGACTACATGAATCATTGAAAAGTTTACTTGAAATCGATTATAAAAAACGTCCAATTTCACAAAATTTAACAACGGTAAGCATCATGATCAGAATCAAAATTTTTTTATTTCAATTTTTTTTCCATGTTTTGTTTCGTTTGTTTGGGTTTCCATTATCATTATATATTCATATAGTTATTATGAACGAGTGAGAAAAAGAGAGAGAGAGAGAGTGAAACGATTATTGGTGTCCGCTCATTTTGTAATTCTCGTTCAATTTTTTTTTTGTTGCTGAAAAGAACCCGTTTTTTTCTTTTTCTCTTGATTCTCAACTTGTGATGATGATGATGATGACGATGATGATATTGATTACAAATTGCAATTTCATCATTATACCCACATACAATTTTTTCTTTTCTAACAAAGAAAAAAAAGGGCAACAAGAGAGCGAGCGAGAGAGAGAAAAAAAAGAGAATCGGCCGTTTTTTATGGCCCATTCACAAGTGTATGTGAAAAAAATTTCTTGGAAAGATCCAATCTCTGATACTCGAACTACAAGAATCTCCTTCACACACACACACACACACACACATTGTGTTTCGATGTTTCGACATTACTATCTTTGCCATTTTGCCATAAAACACATATAGTCAAATTAAAGTTAAGTCTTGATATTAAAAAAAAAAAATCTAAATGAGCTCAAAGTTTTCAGATGTGATAGATGAATGATGGTGTTGTGTGTGTGTGGAATTGTTAGTTATACGCGCTGAACAGGGAATAATTTTATATTTCTGGTTTTTTTTTGTGTGTGTGTGTGTGTGTGTGTAATTCACTTTAATCATAATGATCCTAAACTGATGAAATAAACGAAAGACATGAACAATCAGATAAATGGGGAAAGTGGAAATAGAAGGCCCAAAAAAAAAACAGAATTGAAAGACGTATTTTGCCCTAAAAAAGATTTCGTATATTTTTTTCGAACATTCATAATAACGACGACGATAATAATAATAATAATAACCAACCAACCAACCAGCTAACATGAGCAATAATTGTGAACATCGATTGTTCTATTTTTTTTCATTATTTTCTACATTTTTGTTCTCCTCTTGAATTCCATTATTGTTTGTGTATTTTTTTTTCTTTATTTTTAAACACATTGCAAAAATATAGATTGCCCAGACCAATTTTTTCCGTTGGGGCCACAATGAAGCTGAACTCAGTGTTGATACAATTCTCTTCAATTCTTTGTGTGTGTGTTTCCATGTCCATTGAATGATCATCTAATACGTGTAAATAGTGAAAAAAGGGGAGAATATAAAATGTTCATTTTTTTTTAGTCAACCTATGTGCCATTTATTTTTATTATTGTTGGAACAATTTTTTTTTCTCTTTTGAATTAGAAACCAATGAGAGGAGCCTATTGAGACTTTATCAAATCTTCTTTTTTTTGTCTTTATGATTCACTATACTACTACTGGTTTTTTCCCATCATAACGTTCTTTTTTTTTTTGTTATTTTTTTCGGCTCTCTGCACCACTTGGATTGGATTGATTGGGCAAACCGATTTAAAACACACACACATACAAATACATTATAAGCAATATATTAGATTGAATAAAAATATTTTGAGTTTACACAATATTATGTCGTATCATCATCATTGCCATTATAATCATTATCATCATCATCATCCTCATATTAAAGTATTTGTGTCGGTGTGTGGGTGCAATGAAAAACCTTTCTATATTTATTTATTTATTTATTTATTTTTGATACCAAATTCTTTCTCTCCATTTGGATTTATCCTAAAATCGTGGCTATAATACGCGTCTTATACCAAAAAAAAAAATATTGGTAAATAGTCTCATTTTTTCAAATAATAGTTACTTTATGAGGGAAAAAATTACTGTAGTTGCTGCATCTTATAGCCACGATTTTAGGGTACTTTAAATCGTAAAAGAAATCTGAATTGAACGAACGAACAAATGAATAAATGAATGGTTGAATGGATATGTCAATATAAACACACTCAAAGAGAGACACAGCAAGGAAGAATTCAATGGGTAAAAGTCATTGGTGTAAAATGATTTCAATTGTCGATGCAAGCAAGCAAGCAAGTGTGTGTGTGTGTGTATCCAAACAAAACATAATTCTTTCTATATTTTATTTTCACTTATTCTTGTGAAAATCGAAGTTTTTTTTTATTCTCTTTTTTTTATACTTTTTCTATCTTGATCTGCTTATAGTTATTGGTGTGTAGAAAAGAATAAGAAGATGATGGTGAAAAAAAAAATAAAATTAGAGAAAATTAAAAACCAAAGAAAAAAAAATCCCATAGAAAATCAGGATTTTAAATCCCTGAAAAACGTTGTTATTCTATGCAGTGTTTTGAATACGATACAATAAATTTCCACAAACATCCTGTGGAAAAAATATCAATGGAAAAAAAGCCAAGAAAAGAAGAAATCAAAAATTTTTTTTTCTCTTTCTCATCTTTTGTTGCCTAAATCCATTGACGAAAATAAAATGAAAAACAAATAGATAATGATGAAACACCGATAAACATACACACACAAACACACACACACACAGAGACAAAAACAAAAAGATTGACGTCGGCTAATAGAAAAAAAAGCAAAGAATATTCTTCTTGCCTTGTCTAAAGATTTCCAAATTTAATTTATTTTCTCTCTTTGTCTCTCTCTCTCTCTCTCTGTGTGTGTATGTATCACATTTTTGGTGTTCGGTATTTGTTTACCCAAGTTTGTTTGTCTCATTCAATCACACACACACACACAGACACGAACATTTTTACTTTTCATTTGTATCAGAATAAATAGATGTCTTCTTAAGAATCAATGACAACAATAACAACAACAATAATAATAATAACAAAGACCGACAATCCATGAAGAATGAAACTAAATAGATAGATAGATAGATGGATGGATGGATGAATGACAAAACTAAAACTTGGCAATTTAGATTCAAAACATCCACAAAAATACACACACACACACACACACATTACTGGGCCAAAAAAAAAACCTAGAGACAAATTTAGAACACAAAAAGAGAGTGTGAGAGAAATTATATAATGCTAATAAGATGTATCACTGTATACACTTGTATCATACACAAATACCGATTTTTACTTTAGTGGCCGTTAGTGTAATAATTTTTTTTTCTTTCTCACATTTTTTTTCTCTCTCTCTCTCTCTCTCTCTCTCTCTCTCTCTCTCTCTTATTCTCTTCATTTGTCGTCAAGTAAATTGTTCTTTGGTTTTGGAGATTCTTTTTTCCTTTTTTTCTTATTCTTGTTTCAAATATACATTTATTCATTTATATTATTATTGTGTATTATATATCTTACTTATTTGTATACAAATGAATTAGTAATGGCTGTGATGATAATGATAATAAGAATAATAAGAATAATAATAACAACAACAACAACAACAACAACAAAGAAAAAAAGCAATTTATAACAATATAATCGTGATTCTATTCTGTATGGATGTAAGGATTTGTCATTAAGGTTTATAATAGGAACATGATGATGATGAGCTCATAAACAATCTAAATATTTATATGTGATGATGATGATGATGATATACAGAATAAAATGAGAAAAAAAACATTACATTGTCTTTATTGATAAATGATGAAAGTTTTACTTTACTTTTTCGCTTGCTTGCTTGCTTACTTGTTTACCCGAGCCTAGATATATATATAGCGTAATATCGATATTATTTGTAGCATTCCCGTTATGTTCTATGAGAATGAAAAAATGTTCATCATCTATTAGAAAAGATACAAAAGATTTTTTGGAACAACACATACACACACACACCAAACACAAATCGAATCACAAAAAAAATACAATACAATAATAACAAGAAATGCAACAGCCATTGCACAGACAATGGCAATGACAATGGATAACAAAAAATAAAAATAAAAATAAAAATAAAAATAAAATGAATGGATGCTTTCATCAATGAACAAATAACCAGAAAAAAATACAAGAAAAAAAAGTACGATATAGATACTCACAAACAGTAAAATCTCAACAAAACACAAGAAAACAATACACACACACACACACAAATAGATAACTGATTTGGAACAATACACCATCAATTCATTCATTCATTCATTCACGTTTCATTGTGGTCATTTGTATTTTATGTTTGGTTCAATTCATTTTGTTTTGTATTGTGAATTTATGTCCATTTTGTGTGTGTGTGTGCTGGTGGTGGTGTTCGTTTTGTCCTCTCTTTTTTTTTTTTTTTTATTCAACTAAAGTGGGCCATAAATTAGCAACAATTCACAAATGAAACAACAACAAAAACAACAACAACAAAAACAGCATCAAAACATGTGTGAATAAACTAAATGTTTGAATGTGCAAAAAAAAACGAATTCATAAAAAAAATATTCAAGTGAGATTTGAACAAAAAAAACACGCATATAATTTACGATATATGATGATATAGCATAAAATTTAAGAAAAAAAAATTTTCTAAATTTAATTTGCTAAAAAAAACTGGAATATTCTAAAATATGTCTGTCTTTGTCTGTTTTGATTGTTATACCATACCAGACACACACACACACACACACACAGATTCATGACAATTTAAAAATTTTCTATCTCTCTTCACAATTTATTATTCTTTTCTTTCATATTTTTTTTTCACTCTCTCTCACCATTTCCTAATTCATTGCATTCATGCATTTTCATTTCCATTTTTTTTTAGTCCAAATATTTTGTCGATCCCAGTGTACAGGCCTTACATTATTTGGATATAATTCAAATGAAAGATTCTGTTCATAAATCAAATTTCTATCATAATTTAAAGAATCTTTTACCATCAATACCAACGGCAAGTATATATATATATTTTTTTTCTTCTAATTTTAAAATTTAAAATTTATTGCTGCTAATCATTTATTTTAATTTTCAATTGTTATGAAATTTTTTTTTATTTTATTTTATTTTCAAAATTCATTCATGAAAATAATAATGATGATGATGATGATGATGATGGTGGTGGTGGTGGTAGATCATCAGAATGCACAAGAATTATTTCGTAATGAATAAATGAGTGTCTCTTTTTTTTTACAGCATCCACTGCTGTATATATTGTATTACATCTGTTTTTTTTGTTTGTTTGCTACTTTATCCAATCAATACAGTTTATATTTACAGTTTTTGAATCTGTTATAAATAAAAAATAAGTGTTCAGTAAAGAAACCATATCAATATATTCACAAATAATAATTATTTATGAGCTTTTTTTTGCATTCATTTCATTCTGCTTTGTGTGTGTGTGTGTGTGTGTGTGTGAAAGCAAAAAAAATGAACAGAATTATGGCAGTGAAGCCGACTTTTTCGTTGCACACACACACACACATGATCAATATATATTGTCATTATATTTATTATTATAATGCTCATTAATAATTGCAAGCAAACAAAATATTGAATCAAAACAATAAAGAATATATGAATCAAACAAACAAAAAACTATTGAAATTTTTTTTTCTGTTGTTGCTGTTGTTCTTTACACGTTATTATCGTATGTTTATTCTTTTGTTTTTTTTTTTTTTGATGCATGGAAATTTAATATATATAATAAAAGTAGTTTCAATGTTAAATCAACATTTATCGATGTGCACTGCACATTAACACACAGACACACACGCACAAAGGAAATCCAGTACGGATCTAATCTTTTTCATGTAGATCTTATAGCCAATAATAATCAGCAATAGCAACAGCAACAGCAACAACGATACAATGATAATGATGATGATAACCTAATTGAAATGGAGCACTAAGCTAACAATAACAGTAACAGTAACAACAACAACAAAAAAAAGACCAATAACAATATTGTGAATTCCTGGGAATTGAAATTTACAATTTTTTTTTGCAAACGAATGCAATTTTCTTTATATATAATATATAATCGTTTATTACGCTGTGTGTGTGTGTGTAAATGTGTGAATGAATTGTATAGAGAATAGGAGAGAAAAAACAAAATCGGATAAAAGAAATTATATTCGCTTCAAATGATTATAATTACTATGATTATTTTTTATTATTATCATCATCATCATCATCATTATTATTATTTCAGATTGATCAGAATCTAATTTGTTGTTGATTATATATTCATCCATGATGATGATGATTATAACTTTTAATTATTGTTTTCCAAATGGTTTTTTTTCTTCTTCTTCTCTTTTCATTATTATACACTACAATATATATAGAAATTATGGTATCAACACATACTGCCATCGATGGTATGCGAATTAGAAAGTCCCGAAGTATTGGCTGCAGCATTACAACCAATCATTCATATGATCAATAGATCTACATTGGAACAATTTCAAGAATTTATTCTACCATTTATTAAAAATATTTTTCAAATGCCAAAGTCTGTTCAAGTAAGTTTTGACATATGTAAAAATATGTCTTTTTGTGCGTGTGTGTGTGTGTATTCATTCTTTTTTCTTCGATTATTCGATCGTTGATGATTGTTGTTGTTGTTGTTGTTGTGTTGCTAAATTACGTATTTTTTTTCTTGCTTACTTGTCTGACGAATAATAAACATTTATCGAGTTTATTATGTTTGTTCATCAGAATTGATAATAATAATAATAATAATGAAGATTATTGTCAATAATAATAATGTAGTGAATGAAAATGAAAATTTCATTGGAATTTTTGGCTTTGTTTGCCATTTCTATATTCTAATCAAAGAAAAAAAATATATATATATTGTCATCAAACAAATTCTAAGCATGTAAGAATTCATCAAGAAAAAAAAAACAAAATGAATGAATGAACGGATGAATTTAAAATTATGACAATTTTGCCTTGTAATTCATTCAGTTGACATTCATTCCAATAATATGATAATTCTAAATTTAAGATCGACAATTTTATCATTCATTCATTCATTATTTCTAAGCAGAAAAAAAGATGATGATGATAAAATTCAAAATTTTTTTTTTTTTGATGATTGTCAAAATATAGTAGTAGTAGTAGTAGTTTATATGTGTATTAGCATTGTTGCTTTTCTTCACCATTACCATGAAGATTATCATAATGATTATAATAATAATGATGATGATGATGATGATCATGACGTCAACACTCTTGATGATATTTGATAATGATAATAATTCTCAAGAGTCATATTCTTCTAGTTTTTTTTTTTTCGTTTGTTTGTTTGTTTGTTCATTGTTAGTTTGATTAAAGAATTTCAACTTACCGAATTTATTCTCTTCATTTTATTTTTTTTTTTTTTTTACATCATGCATACTCTACCACATACATACATACAAAATTCGTTTTTTGTTCTCCACCTTTTCTATGTAGTGAAACATTTTTTTTATTTCACTCTAGGCTTTTTCCTATGAATTCTTTTTTTTTCTTTTTTACGGATTTTAAAATGTAATATAATAGTAATATATATAAAAAAAACCAAATGAAAATCTGAAATCTAAATTTTCGAAATGTATGTAAGCTTCATTATCATCATCATCATCGTTTTTGCTCACATTTCATGTAATATTATTCTACAGTGTTTGCAACTTTCTTTTTTTTTGTTTACATTGTTCTTTGGTTCTTTTTTTTAACAATTCTACCCTCATTTAGTAGTAATACGTAGTCTCTCTCTCTCTTTTTCTCTACCCATGTATACTGCACTAATGCGATATTTCCCTTTCTTTTCAACATAAATGAAAAATTCTACAATTCATTTCTATAACTTGAAAGAGGGGGAGAGAGAGAGAGACATAAGTCAAGTTAGTTAAATTCTCATACCAAAAGAATCAAGAAGCAAACTTACAAAATAAAATATATATTAAAGTACCATGAAGAATCTATTAGTGAATTTACTAAAATAGAAAATAGAATAGGCGAGAAATAGAATAAGAATAAGAATAAGAATAAGAATAGAAATAGAATACCACACATATACATGCACACATAAGAATCAATAAAATTGCTGAAAATGACAGTTTTTTTTCCATTTCATTCGTTTGTTAGTTTGTTCAAAAAAAAAAAAAAAATATATATCTAGAAAAATGAACGATTTTTTTCTGAAAAAAATGACTGAAAATGACAATTTTTATTTTTATGTGCGTGTGTGTGTGTGTGTGTGTACCAAGAAATTCGAAAAAAATAATAATAATAATCGATCGATTTTGTTGTTATGCTTCATTTTTCATTTGCCAATTTTGTCATCATCATCATCGTCTTCGTATGAATGTCGTGTCCTGTCCTGTCCTGTCCTGTCCCGTTCCGGGTGTTTCCATTTGAAATACGTATTTTCAAATTGGAAATCATCAACATCATGATCGAACAAAATCGAAGGCTACCGTTACATTACTGGAAAATATTGACATACTGATGTTAAAAACATGTACAAGTGATTTTTTCCGTACGGAAATTGTGCCAATGATATGCAATGCATTTGATTCAAGTACACCACAGATTCAGGTATGTATATTGATTCTTTTTTTTTCTCATGGTGTTCTGTTCTTATCATCCTATATGTATAATGACATTGATTTACATTTTACCATTTTATTCATTACACACTGATAATGCTATTGACCATTTATTTGAAAAATCAATCGTTTTTTTTCTTTCATCATCAATGTTATCACAGAATTTGAATGCTTTAGGCATTGACATTATTATGATAGTAGAATGGTCTGGTTTTTTGGTGATTTTTGTTAATATTTCACTAGATTTTTTTTGCATATTTTTCATATATTAATGTTCATTAATCTGGATGACATGGCACTTAAAGTGTTAATAATATTTATTTTACCGTTATATCTAAAACATTCTAATTCACTGAATGTAGATAGATACCTATAGCTATTGTATTGCTAATTAAGACACCTTATATAACTTCTATATATCAGGAAAAAAAATAACATAATCCTTCGATCATATTAGCACCAACTTTACAGACAACAAAAAAAAAAAAAAAATGAAAGTAGAAGTTGGTCTGCAATCTGTCAATAGTTGGTAGGAATGAACACATTTGATTTGCAAGACTGGCCGACTAGTCGGTGTAATGTAGCCAAAGCTTAAGGATCAGATTCAGAAAAAAAACATGAAAAAAAACATTCTAAACACATCAATTAGTTTGATAGACAGACAATCGATATTTTTTCAATCGATATTTAGATATAGACTAAAAGTTGATTGAATTCCAATTAATCATCAGTGTTTTGATGGTGGGAAAGGTCGGGGGGGGAGTAGATAGAAAAAATGATTGTCGAACATTTATTTATTATTATTTATCATTACTATATGTCTTTATTTTGATTCTCAAATAATTTTATTCTTGTTCATTCTTTTTTTTTTCTCCGCCCATTCATTTATTTGTACGTCTATCATTGTCATATATTTTCCGGGATATCTTTTCAATCGATATACTTATACACATGTGTGTGTGTGTATGGGCGTCATTTTTATGGAATTTTTTGAACTTTTCTGAACTGCCACAACATCATCAAAACATTAACATCGATACACCGAACACCAAAAAAAAACGACCAATCGAATCAAAATAAAAAATAAAAAAAAAAAAAATAGTCGGCAGCAATGTCGGCCTTATCACAAGTGATTGATCATCTGGATGAAGTAACCATTAGGCGAATGATTTTACCAAAAACTAAACAACTGTTTGACATCAATGCCGATGTTAAGGTATGATATAGATACACACACACACACATGTGACAAGGTAGCTCATTGATCTTTTTCTCTTTTTTCTCTTTTTCTTCATGATAATTTATTCTATTTCTTCATATGCACCAACTTTCATTTTCTTCAAAAAAAACAAAAAAAAAAAAAAAAAAAAACAAACACTACCGTTGGCTATATATATTGATCATTTACAATTATTATTATTATTAATATCAAACAAAATTGATCGATTTTTTTCAAATTGATTCAATCTGATTCATCATGATTCTATTATCATCGTACACATCACAAATAAATATCAATGGAATGGGGGACGGTGGAAAAAAAATTGAATTCCGATACTTTTTTTTTACACGTTCATTTAACATTTTCATAGATTCAAATCAATATATTGATATGTATTGAAAAAGTTATTGGAAATCTAGACAAATCCGATATACTTGATGATGTATTACCTATGATTATGCGTGCCCGTATACAAGATGTTTCCGTTTTGATTATAGTGATAAGTAAATTCATCATTATCGATTTTTTTCTTGTGATTTGTGAGTGAATTTTATTTTCTTTTTCTTTCAAAATAGACATATGTAAATTAATGATGATGGACACGAAAAAATATGGCATTACAGTCAATATTTTGGCAATGAAAATTATGCCTGCATTAGTACCGGCATTGGCTAATGTTAATTTAAATATAGATGAAGTAAGTAAATATTTATTTGTTCATTCTCTTTTTGACAAGATGTTTTTTTTCGTGGGTGATGGCAAAGGAAAAACAAAAATCTTTATTGAAAATTGATTGTTTTTTTTTTGTTTTGTTTCATTTGTTACTTTTCAGTTCAATGATCTGGTCAGTTTATTAAATGAAATGTTGACATATGTTGCTAAAACTCAACGAAATAAATTGGTGCTAGAGAAAAATAATAATATAACTGTGACGACAATCAAAATTCCTGAAATGTAAGTTCCAATATATTATTTGCATAACATTTTCTAATCTCTCGTTCTTCTTTTTTTTTTTTTTTTTTTTTTGTTAGTACCGAATCATTACGAGAATCGAATACAACATTAAATAATATAAATTCATTAGGATCATATCCTCATCGTCCACCATCATTACGTCTTGAATCAAGACGTACATCAATCAGTATGGATGATGTTGTTCGTCGTGCTTCCCTTACATCAGCTGCTTCCAGTCCAGATTCAAATCTACTTCGTGTACAAGCTCATTTACCTGGTCGTCGTCATTCGGATAATACAATATTACCACCTAGAATTTTAGTTGCACCATCAACTCCTACCACTTCGTTTTCATTGTCAAGAGGACCAAGCACAAGTAATTTAAATGCACGTCGTCATTCATCAATTGTTGGATTGAAAGAGATGAAAGATTCAAAAAATTTCATTCCCAATATACCAAAGGCAAGTTTTTTTTCCATTCTATTTTTTTTTATTTCATTCTATTCATCATTCAATAAAACACATTGATTCGCTGATATACTATTTGATTATTCTAATCATGTATTCTATTTTTTTTCTCTTTCCTTTTTTTTTCTTTGATTCATTTTGTTTTTTTTTTCAAAAAAAAAACTTTTTTTTTTGCCCTTCACTTTTTGATTCGATTGGTAACAAACAACCTACATACAACACACACACACAGATTTCCCATAACATATCCAACAATCTTGGTATTGAATCATTTTTATCAAGTCGTTCAAGCGGTCGTCGATATTCAGCTGTACCAACATTTGATAAACTTAATTTTTCATCATCATCATCATCATCATCACATCATCATAAGAATACAAGCACAAATCTATTACAGACTATCGGCACTGGTGTGGTAAGTGTAAATAAAATGTATACATACACATACACATTTTACATTACAATATATCGATTTACATTATTTACATATATTGAATATATAATCTTCATCTATTCAGATTTGTTTTATACAAATTCAAATCTTTAAAACAAAAACAAAAAAAAAAAATATCACATATGGATTTGATCGCTAAGTCAATAAACTTTTTTTTTCTTTTTTTTGTTTTGTTTTCTATTCATTTTCTTCCAATTCATAGCAACAACTATTCAAATGAATGATGTTCCTGAAACAAAGCTGGTCCATATACATAGATTTATCATGAAGAAAAAAAATTCATGATATTCAATCTTCACTTGAACATACATCAATCTGAGATAACGAAAAAGAAAAATCATTCTTTTTTTTCGTCATCGTAACAAAAATCTACATTTATGTCCACGTTCAACACAAACGCACACACATTTTATGCAAAATTCTCCAAAAAAAAGAAAGAAAAAAAGAAATTTGACCAAAGAATTGACTAAAAAGTATTATTATTTGAACCATTTAAAGTGGACTATGAATGTGCACGATCAAACATCTTTATCAGCAAATGAAAAAAAAAAGAAAAAGAAATATGGCATGATATTTGGACAATTTTTTCGGTACAATGATATGAACGATAAATAAAATGAAACTCAATGATGAATTTTCAAACGTGATATTCAACATGATCATCATTATTTATATATGAAGCCATATCATGTCATAATGTTCAGTTTTCATTCATTGAAAAACATGAAACCAAAACATAATTACTTAATCATCATATATGTATTGATTATAAATTTCTATTTCGAAAGCCGAGCCAATCAATCAATATATTTTCGATTGATACATTTTAATAACTTCTAACCTTCATACACACACATAAATACACTTTTATGCCAAAAAAAAAACATTAAACCACTCAATCAACATGAAATTTTCTTTTCACATTTCGGCTCACTAAAACGATATAGAACGATTATATTTGTACCGAGATTGATGAGATAGTGTTCACCAAAAAAAAAATTGCTCATTCAAATTAATATTATTTCCAATAATTTAATCCAAATTATCAATTTATCAATCAATCGAACACACACACACACACACACACACACACACACAATCACAAGTTATTCAATGGATGATTTTTTTTCTTTCTTGTTCGTTTTTTTTTCTTCTCTCACAAATTCATTTGCAACAACAAAAATCACTAAAAAGGTTATCCACATTTAACATTTCATTCATCACATTTTACGTAATTTAAGTGTTTTCAAAATGAATATTTTTTTAATTGTTATCGCTATTTATTTGTTAATCCGTTTATTGATGATCATAATTATTTGATTGATTTATTTCGATTTTTCTTTTTTTTCCAGTTATTGTTATCCGATTAGGATTGTTAATATTGATTAATTAATGAATGACAATTGACCACATTTATATACAGACACACACACACACACATTCACTCACAAGAAACTATTCATTTTTATCAAATATGGAAAAGCTCAAGCAAAATAATGATGAACCATCAATGATCATTGGTTTTTTATGGTTCAAAATATCTTTTTCGATATTTAATTCGGATATATATACATAGTTAGCATATGGATAGTATTTTTAAAGAAAATTTTATGTCAATAATAATATTAATTATTAATAATAATAATAATTTTTCATGTTGAAAATTTGAAAAAAAAATTTCGAGTCTTAGTTTCATTTTAGAACCATAGATGGTGTCAGCATTGATGAGTTCTATCATCACTAAATATATACAAACAAATAATAAAAGTAGTGTATGCGTGCATGTGTGTGCCACTATATATATATATAAATAAAGTATAAAAGTTACCATTCAAACTTGATAAAAATCAACATTTGTGATAATTTGTGTCGACGTTTTTGTTTTACGATTTAATTGAATTTTTTTTTTGTAACGTTTGTTAATTACTAGTGTGATCATCATGGCTCAATTTCAGCGTATTTCAAGATCGAAATGTTTTGGTGGTTTTCAAGAAGTTTATTCATTTTTTAGCAAAGAACTTCAATGTACAACTCGATTCTCGATTTATATTCCACCGAATGTAAACAAAGAAAATCCGGCTCCAGTTTTATATTGGCTTTCAGGATTAACCTGTACTGAAGAGAATTTCATTATTAAATCTGGTTTTCAACGATATGCAGCAGAATTTAATCTGGTTGTCGTTGGTCCTGACACTAGCCCACGTGGTTGTAATATCGAAGGTGAAGATAAAGATTGGGATTTTGGAACGGGTGCTGGATTTTATGTAGATGCAACAACTGAAAATTATAAAAACCATTATCGCATGTATTCCTATGTTGTAAATGAACTTCCTACTGTTGTGGAAGAAAATTTCCCGGTCATTCAAGGACTTCGTTCAATATCTGGTCATAGTATGGGTGGTCATGGTGCTTTAATTTGTGGTATTAAAAATCCTGGATTATACAAAAGCGTTTCGGCATTTGCACCAATCAGTAATCCGATCGCCAGTCCATGGGGACAGAAATGTTTCAAAGGATATATTGGTGAAAATCAAGAAGATTGGAAACAATGGGATGCAACCGAATTGATTGGCAAATATAATGGTCCAGATCTTCATCTGATGATCGATCAGGTATTTTGTATTTAAATTTTTTAAAAATTGTTTTATTAATTTCATTAATTTAATTTGATTATCATTGACAGGGTTCTGAAGATCCATATTTGGACCATTTGTTTCCGGATAATTTTGTTGAAATGTGTAAAAAATATTCCATACCATTGGATTATCAATGTCAAAATGGATATGATCATGGTTATTTTTTTGTCGGCACATTTCTTCAACGACATTTAAAAATGCATGCAGATGTGTTGAAATCTTCAAAATAAACATGGAATCAAAATTATTTTGAAATCTAATCTAATCAAGAAAAGAATATAATTATGATTTTCCACAAACAAATCTGTTCAAAACAAATTTTTTTTACCGAAAATAAACAAAAAAAATTTGTTCATAAATCTTTGCGAAAGACAAAAAAAAAATAAAAAACGTGACAAGAAAACAATTTGTTATAAATAATAATAAAAAAATCGATTCATATTGATCATCATCATCATCTTCGTTGCCGTTGTCACAATTCTACTGGTAAATTGTCAACTTATTTTTTTTTCTCTCAACTAAACCGTTGTAAATTGGCTTTATTTGCTCGAAATTAAGTTAATGGCTGAAACTTCATTGGGTCCAGTTGGGTTTTGTCAATACTTATTTGCAATATGGCTTGACAATTTTTTTTTTCGTAAATTTTTTCTCTTTTATTACATCATAAAAAATATTTGTTTTTTCTACATTCGTTTTGTTTATTCTGAAATTTTTTTTTCGCGCGCTCGCACTTGTTTACTTTTCATTAGTAGCAAAATGCGTTCACTTTTCCAATGTTTGCGTGGTTATCACATTTTTTTTTTTTTTTTTTTTGAAAAAAAAAAATTTATTTCAGAAGCCAGTTTTTTACGTGTTTTCAGAAAATGCTTTTCAAAAAAATTTTAAAGAATTAAAACGTTCAAATAATGAGATTGATGACATGCAAAAATTTTTTTTCATCTTCAAGTAATACAAGCATATTTATTGCAGTTATTGATAATAATGATCGACATTGATTTAAATTGGCAAAAGATTCATTTTTTTAAAAAACAAAAACATCGTATAAATAAAAATTAATCAGCTTATAAACATCCTATTAGTATTCTAAACGACATTCTATGAGAACAAAAAAATGAAAATAAAACGGGTTAAGATCAAAAAATAAAAAATTTTCATTTTTCATAGAATTTTTCAGAATAATATATTAACCATTTATTTAGTATATTCAGAAATCTTTCCAAAAAAATTTATCATCATTCACTATGAACTTTGACATTGTAGAATATGCGAGAAAAAAAAGATAAACGAGAATAAGAATTTAAAAAAAACAATGCAATTTTGAATTTACAGAATGCAAACCGACATAAAACTGTTTCATCATCATCATCATTTATCAAATATTTATTTCGCTATTTTATTTGGTTACAGATTTTCGAATAATAATAATAATAATAAAGAATAATAGTTGTTGTATTTATATAAATGTGAAAAGAATTGCAATATATTGGAATTTAGCTATACCGGTTTGCATCGTTGATGATATATCGATTTGAAATCTTCTTCATTCGAAAGTGTTCGTGTGTATGTCTGTCTATGTGAATAGTGTATGAATGAATGAATAAACATTTGCTGTGAACATTGGAATAATATAGCAGAAAACTGTCGTTTAATTTTATCATCATTTTTTTCATTTTGGTCATGTGAAACCTTTTTTTTTATTGTATGTATGTATGTGTTTGGTTTGGTTATTTGGTTATTTCTCATATACATTATATAATGTCAAGAATTTTTTTTTCTATATTATTATATGCTAAAGCTAAACCAAGACGAATGACTATAGATGGATGGATGGATGAATTCGAATCATTTATCCATTTATTAAAGTAACAGAAAAAAAAGAATTCAAAAAATATTCATTGAACACATTTAGAACTTTGAATTATCATCATCATCATTCACAATAACAGTTTCGACAAGAATTGATATTCGTATCTTTTACGTTGTCATCATCATCATCATCATCATCATCATTCTTGAGAATATCAAATGTTGGTGGATGTTCATCTCTTACAAATCATTGAACACATAAATATATCAAAATCAATCAAATTCATTCAAAGAAGAGCGAGAGTGAGTGAGTGAGTGAGTGAACTTTTTTTTTCTCTATCATTTTTCTTCTTTTTTTTTGCCTCATATTCACAATGATAATTGATGGATTCAACAATTCATGTGAATATAATATGAATGAATCGTTGGCCAATAATAATTCTCTCTGTCTATTGGTGTGTCGATCGAGAAAGAGAGAGAGAGAGAGAGAGAGAGACAGAGACAGAGAAAAATCTTTCGTAGCCAATACTTATCTATAGATGGTTTTTTTTGTTCTCTCCTGTATTTTGGATTCAAAAACATTACTTATTGTAAATATATTATTCACGAAAAATATGTGACAATGTAGTAAAGTTTGATACAAAATACACGCAAACAAATTTACAAATGAAGTGAATGTGATTGAATGAGAATTGAAACTATCAAATATTCGGTATTTTTTTCTCTGGTTGGTTATATATCCTATAATTGTAATTGGAATTCTTCAATGTTTATGTTTATGAATTATTTGCATAAAATCATGGCTATTTATTGGTAAGAAAAAAAATTGTAAGGTGAAAATTATCCAATCATTATGATGATGATGATGATAATAATAATCATCAAGCTTGTCTATTGGTCAAAAAAAAAAAACAACAAGACAAAAGTATGGCAACAAATCAAATACAAAAGAATCACAGTATGACAGAATGGAAAAAAAAAATATATGAACAGCACACATATATTCGTTCAGAATTCATATGTTTCATAAATTAATTAGTAATGTCTACTAATTTCTCAACTACCTGTAATCAGGCTAATATTTCATCATAATGAAAAACTGATACTTGTATAAATCTCATTTTGTATAGATCAAATCGAATAATACGAAAAAAAATATGACAAATCAGATAATATTTATATGTTTGTCATTCAAATGAATAATTTAATCGTCGACTAGCTGTAATGTAGTATTATCTCATTTTCCATTGTTATTCTATTTCATTTTATTAACAAATTGTCATTATCAAAGAAGCCAAAGAAAAAACCGATACAGAAAACCAAAAACAGCTTGTTTTGATTCATTTATCCATATGTTTGAATATTTGTCTTTGTCAGTTTGTTTTATTTTTTTTTTCTCCTTGTTTCATTCAAAATCTGTCCTTTGTTTAATTTTCTTTGCTATCTGTTTTTTTTTGGTTTGTGCATAAATACAACACATGAACTGAAAACAGGTAAAAACATATCAAATCTTGTTAATATTGGCATTGCAATTTCTGGTTTTGAAACTACTACAAGGAAGAAACAAAACAAAAACTTTGCAAAATCAAACAACAAATAAATGAATGAATGAATGAAAAACAACCTAGAGAAAATTGAGAGCAAGATAAATTATCTAAATCATGTCATATTATATATATATAATACGCCTTCGTATTTGATATTTAGTTTTAATTCAAAATGGTAGCCATTGTCTCTCTCTCTTTCCCTCTTTTGTTATATTGTAATATTCCTTTGCTTTAAGCTAATTTTTTTTTCTTTTTTGGTCTCTTGTTTGTTGGTCACAATGTTTGCTAAATTAGTTTTTTTTCTGGTTAGGTTCCATTAAAGATCATAATCGATTGTTGTTGTTGTTGGTTTACGCACTTGATTGCATAATGGCGTTGGCTTACAGAAAACTTGGAGACAAATGAACCATTCTGCCTTCTGCTGCTGCTGGTGCTGGTGCTGATGATGATGGTGGATGGTTATAAATTTTAAGATGGTTAGGGGTTGATCATATATTTTTTTCATTCATATAATTGGCCATTTGGTATTGTCGAGATTCTATACTATTCATCGGTTTTAATATCAAACAAATTGCTTGATTAGTTAGGCTGAACACAAACAAAAAAATGTCACAGATTGAAGATGGTAAAATCGAACCGATAGTAGTAGGGATGAAATGAAAATATTCCTGGTATGTTTTGTATATAAAAACAGTAGTAACGTTTATTTGGTTACAAACATGCAATAAAGAATCACAGAGAGAGAAAGAGAAAAAAACAATAAATTAAGTTGATTTGACAAATGATGGCAATCCCCTATATATCTGGCTGAATCCACACACACACACACACACATTTCGAATATTTTTTTCTTTTTTTGTAAATAGGTTTGGTTCGATAAATCTAGTACAAGATTTGGACTATTATCATAATCATCATTATTACGGGAAAAAAAGATACATTACAATGAATGTGAGAGAGAGAGAGAGAGAGAGAGAGAAAGAAAAAAAATGACTAAAAAATTTGAGACAAAATCAGTTAGTTGGTCGCGGTTGTGGTTGAATTGAAAAATATTCATCTCATTTGTGATGCCGTAAAAAAAAGCATCATTGAACATGATCATCATCATCACTATAGCTATGTTGTTTGTTAGTTTGTTAGTTGATGAAATATTATTATTGATTATCACATGAATTCAGTTGTACAGTTGAATGTAGAGAGAAAAAAAAACTTTATCAGTTTCATTTTATTATGTTCTCTACTTTAGTAATTGGCTTTCAGAATCCATGATGTCAATGTGTAATAAGGCATCTATCATCTTTCATCGATGGAAACAAAATATTTCACTATTTTGTATAGGATTTATCACCTCTTTGGCCACACATATTGATTGATCAATTTGACAATTAAAAGTCAATGAAAAGTTACCATAATCAGGCCAGGATTATCGTATAAAATGAATGAGTGTAAAAGTAAGACAAGAAAATTCCTCGCCAGTTATCGAAAAAAAAATTCGATTTCCAATTTAATCTATTTCATTCTATTTGATAACTGATAATGTGGATATGACCAAAAATAAACTTCAAATGGACACCCGCATGTGCATATACGATGATGATGATGATTTCATTTAGAATCTTATTATTAGAAAAAAAAATTTGTTGAAGACAGAATTTTTTTTCAAATTCGGCAATTTTATCTCCAAAAATAAGACTAAGAAGAAAAAGCAAATAATTTCGCAAATTTGATGACAGAAAAAAAAATCTGACAAAAACAGATGTAAATTCATTATTGACTTTACGAAATTCCTAAACACAGAATTCTATGGTGGCCACATATAACGGCTCAAAAAAAAATGATGATGATGATGACAATTAACACTTTTGGTTGGTGATTGTGGCAATGTGTGTGCTGCTGATGGCACATTCTGGTTGCCACACATATTTGTAAAAATATAGTATTTACCATTTTAGAAAACAAAAATTTCGTTTACCCACATCAACACTAAAATGTTTTTATTTTATTTCTATAATGATAATTATCATTGTAAACACTGAGAGAGAGAGAGAGAATAAAATGGAAAAAATTATCGCCACTATCCCATTATAAAGAATTTTGTAATTTTTTTTTCTTTCAATTTTTTTTCCATCTATAAAGTATATATTTGTAAAGATGACCAACATACTGATACACACCAACAGAAAAAAAATGATCAATAACGAATTGATTGTTTAGAAATCATGATGAAAATCAACTAATCGATGCCATAAATGATAAAATCGGCGATAAAAATCAATTCAAATTGACCAGTAGTAGACATTGTATTTGACTTTTTTTTTCTCACTTTGCTTGTATTACATTATTTTTTTTCCCCGCTTGCGATTTTCTTTTATCGATTTTTTTTTCTTTTGTTCAACTGTCGTTTTTGATTATTCGAAAACTTTTTTGTCATAGATTTGATTGTACCGATTGGTGAACTAAAAAAAAAAAATAAAAATAAAAAATCTCATCGCCGATATATAATCATCACAATAAAGTGTTGTGTAATGATGATTGTATTTAATTCTGATAGTTCAGTTTTCACTTAAATCACATCACTGATAATGGTGTGATGATTTAACGATAGTGGCCAATATATATATGAAAACTGTAGAAATCATGCTGTGGTAAAATCATCATCATCATTTACAGTGATAGAAGAAATGAATGAGAATCATTTCTTCTTCTTCTTCTTCTTCGGATGATAAAAAACTGTATAGCCGATGGCCGTTATATCACATTTCGTTATCTGTATATTATTGATGATTGTCGTGGTTAACAAAACAACTAAATACATGCCGCACAATAATGAAATAAAATGTCTATAGATACACACCCACACTCACATAAACAACAAATTGAAGAATCTTTGTTGTTGTTGTTGTTATTTTTCACTATAATGGTTATGTGTGTGTGTGTGTGTATGTTTGTGGTATGTGTGAAAGATTCACTAATTGGAATAAACATACACACATAGTGTTTTTTTTTTGTTATTGGTCCTGTTCAATTGCATAAATTAGAATCCATTGCTAGAAAAATAATGAATGGATGAAAGAAAGAAAAAATTCTTTGAAGCCGCCCGTCATAAGCACACAAACACACCAAAAACACGAAAACACAAATTATCCAAGTGACAAGTTTTCCAAACGAATATAGAGAATATAAATTCAATATATACATATTGAAAACAATTACGCCCCCACATATCCTATCCGAATTATAATCAAATCAAGGATTTTGAAAAAGAAAGAAAAATTTGATTCATTTTTTTGAAAAAAAAAAAATTTTAAGAAAAAAAAATCCCATTCAGCAACCATAAACCCACCCACCAACCAATACACACACACAAACAGAATTTTTTTCGTGTTTTTGTTTTTGAATCACTAGCGGTTAAAAATATATACAAAAAAAAAACATAGACACTGATACGGCGCAAATTCAAATTCACGCAAGTGTATTATATTATTCTATAATGGAAATCTTTGAATGATTACGTTCTATGATTCATTCGATAGTATATTAGAATTATAAGTACGTTAAACTTAAACGATGATGATAATAATAATAATCAGCCTAGCCAGATTTGAAACTGAAAAACAGACGGATATACAAACATCGAATGATCGATCGTAAGACACGAATCAATGTAATATCCTTAAAATTGTTCAATAATAACTGCGAAAATATTACAAGAAAAACAAGAAAAATTTCATCTTCGAAGATTGTCCATTTATGGATTGTGTGTTAAATTTGTCGCAACGATTCTGTATAAATTCCAAAATTTGTTTTTTATTTGTAACATTTCGTTTTCGGTTATTTGTTGTTGTTTAGTTAGATCTTTATTGGTCATCATCATCATCATCATCAAAATGTGGTACAATTACAAATTCCATTCCTTATAGGTTTTGTAATTCTGTACATGAGTACAATATGTGTTCATTCATTTTCATCTGTCGATCTGTCGTCGTGGATGCGGGGTCAGACAGTCATTTTCATCCATTCATTACATGATGATGATTCTGATTCACAATCTTAGCTAGATGATTTTTCATTTAGAATTGTTATTCCAATAATCAATAGCTATTTATGTGTTCGTGTGTGTGTGTGTGTTAATAATTTATTAACCATAATTATTACGGTTATTATTTGGTTGATCAATGATTTTCTGTTTTTTTTTCGTTGTTATTCGGTTCATTTTGTTATTTTTTTCCACATATTCTATTTCGATATATCATCTTATTAACGAATTAACAAACAATCATTAAAGTTTTTGTTTACATGTTTTGATCACATTATTTGTGTATGTTATCATCATCATGATTGAAAAGGAAAAATTTCATTTCGAAAAAATTTTAACAAAAAAACCATCTTTTCAACAACAACGATGGTCAACATCAATTTTAATACGATTTATAATCATTTTCATAACAATGATGATTACATTACATGCTCCAGGTAGGTTTAAAAATTTTTTTTGTTCAACTGTAAAATAATCTCACTGTATATACTGATCGAATCATCAAATGCACAAAAAGGGATGATGTGTATATACATTATATTAACATCGATGATTTTGATGGAATTTGTTTTTTTTTCTATAAGAAATATGAATCGAGTTGATTCGTGACAAGAGACAGCTAACAACAAGAAGATGAAGAAGAAGAATAAATTTCAATCCCAAAAAATGGATTTTATTTTTATTTATTTATTTTTTTTTCTGTTTGTTATTGTTTCACTCAATTTTTCTTTCAAGTATTCTATACAATCGCGTGACATGTTCTTCAAACACGAAAAATTTCGATTCAAAGTCAATCACATTTGAGGAATCATGTTCAATCATCAAAAGAGAAAAAAAAATTTTTCCATTTCTCAAACACAAGCAAAAAAAAAACAACGAGATGATGCATGAAAATATTTTGATCATGATGATGATGATTGTCATAATCATCTTTTCTAAATGTCCATTAATAATGTGATTGTCCAAATCCAATGAACAAAAAAAAAAAATAAACATAAACATAAAGCTCCAAAAATGAAATGAAAAAAAAAGATTAACTCTTCTATTTTTTTGCTAATTAATATTGAAAAAAATCGTCATCATGTTACCATTGAATATAGTAGAATATATCAACGACCAAAAAAAAAAAAATTAAAATTTTCACACAGACAGGAAATCCATTCGCGCAAAAAAAAAATTCTTTAATTTTTATTTCGCATTCAAACACACACACACACACACAATGAGCATCAAGAATATCCGAAACAACCAGCCTCGTTTCATCATCATCATCATCATCTTTGTCGTTCATATGTTACCCAAATGAATGAAAGCGAGAAAAAAAAAACGCAGAATGATTTGGAACAAGTATGTGGAGACAAACAAAACAAAACAAAACAAAACGAAAAAAAAACTGTGGTTGTCAGCAGCCTTAATGACATGGCCAAAAAATAAACTAAAATGAATTTTTTATTTTTCAAAATTTTTTTTTTTTGTAAATTTCTTTGACGATAGAGAATCTATCTGTTCATCTACACACATATACACACAGCAAACGCTTTTTTGTTGTTGTTGTGCGTGTATGTTTACTTTGTGCAGTTTCCGTTTCTATCTCTCAGTTTGTTTTTTTTAAACTAGGCAAACATATGTTTGTTTTAATAGTCCTAGTTTTTTTTTCAAAAAAAAAAAAAAATTTCCATGGTTTTTTTCGAGAAAAAAATAAGCAAATATTATTTTATTAATTATTCCATTTGTACTGGTTTGTTTTTTTTCTTGTTTTGTTTTTAATTTCATCTTTTTTTTCTCATCATCATCATTTTTTTTCTCTTTCTTTTTCTATTCATTACATGGTCTTTCCTGAACAAACATCATCGTCATCATCATCATAATGTCGTCGTCGTCGTCGTCATCGTTGTCCGAAAAAAGCGATCAAATGCGATTGGAATTTCTGGTGGACATATGATGGAATTTCTGGTATAAATATAAATATGATGATATTAACATGATACAAATAACATATATATAAAATGTCATTTGATCTTTTTTTTCTATTTTCATTTTTTTACATTTATTGTTGTCTTTCGATATATTGTTATTCATAGGTCCAGAATTCTGGGGCATATTGAATCCAGATTGGTTTCTTTGTAACAAAGGTCATCGCCAATCACCGATTGATATAAAACCAGGATTATTGTTATATGATCCAAATTTAAAGAGTATATTTATTAATAAAAACAGGTATAATTAGCTAGAGGTCATTTTCTTTTTTTAAAGTCATTTTTTTGGTTCTATTGTTTAATTTTTTTCCACTGTAATAACTACACACACACACAGAGTAAATGGATATATCGAAAATGATGGACATAGTGTCGTCTTTCATAGTCATTATAGTTATAATAATCAAAGTGATACCACAACCACCACCAATAACAACAACAACAACAACAATAATGATAATCTAATACCACCACCAGTAACAATAAATGGTGGTCCATTATCATATTCATATATTTTTCATTCATTACATATCCATTTTGGTCTGGTCGATTCATATGGTTCAGAGCATTTAATTTCCGGTTTTCAATTTCCCGGTGAAGTTTGTTTTTTCTTGATTTTTTTTAGTTTAATTTGATTCAACATTTATATTTCTCTTGATTTAGATTCAATTGATTGGTTATAATTCTGATTTATATGAAAATTATGAAGAAGCATCAACCAAACCTAATGGCCTTGTTGGTATAGCCATCTTTCTTAAAGTGAGTCACGATATGTCAAAAAAAAAAATTGAAATAATTCATTCACCTCTTTAAAAAAAAATTTAAATAGCAAGAATCAAAAAGTTCAGCCGGAATTGAAATCCTAACATCACAACTTAATCATATCGTTTATCGAGGTAAGCAATACAAGATAATATATGACGAAATTATTGCAATTTTATTTGTTAATCAAAAAGGTCAAAAGACGGCTATAAAATCATTAAGTTTACGTGAGTTATTACCTGATGATCAGAATTATGTAACCTATGATGGTTCACTAACAACACCATCATGTGATGAAGTTGTAACATGGATTGTTATCAACAAGGTTAGTTTTTTTCGTGTGCATATTAATCATCAATAATTATTTCTTGTCAATATATAGCCTTTGTCAATCACCAAAGAACAGGTAATTCTTATTTTTTGAAAAGAATTTTTTTTACTTTACTATAATTTTTAAATCATAAATTTCAGCTCCAATCCCTACGTTTTTTGATGCAAGGTAAACGATTCTTTTTTTTGAGCCATTTTCAAATTCTAATTCCTTCTGATTTCTTATGTTTCTATATAGGTAGCATCGATGTTCCTAAAGCTCCATTGGGCAATAATTTTCGGCCAACACAATCGATAAATGATCGTGTTATTCGTACAAACATTGAATTCAAACAATCATCAAAGGTAATCTCCGTCATTTATTCTTTTTTTTTTTTGTTCATCCATATGCAATACAATGATAACATAAAATGCCAATTTTCCATTTTTTTTCTTTTAAAATTTACATCATTTGACAATAATCATATAACAAATATAATCCGATTAATGGAAATCAAATTTTACAATCTAGATTTTCCAATTCGGTTATAGTAGCATAGAAAATGTTTTCTTTAAATCATATATAATGATTATATAACAGCAAAATTTTTATTCTTTTCATTTTTTTTACATCATCATTTATATAACTCTTAATAACAGGATAGAAACTGTCCTACAATGAAACAGAATGTCCAATATGAAAGTAAGTTAAGCTAATACAATGGGGTATGTGTGTTAACTAATAATGAACATATATTTTTTTTTGTTTTTGCATTCGTTTTCGATTACATAATTTTTTTTATTTCAACAAAAAAAAATTCCTGCATACATAATATATAGTCAATCAAAAATTATGGAACGTAAGATGATGTGTTTGATGGTAATCATTGGAATTCTGGGCAATAATCATTGGAATCAATCCATCCAACATACGAATGATTCATTTTCACATTGTATATCTTCATTCATTCATCCATATTCGTCATTAGATGTAATCCGTTTTTATTTATATTCGTATTCTTGACAATGACAATTGATAGCATAAACATACACACACACACCCACACACAAAACGAAAAATATACACTTTTAGCCCATCATATATAAACGATTAATCATGAAATAGATAATAATCAATTAAAATAATTCTGATAACTCAACTATAATAATGTGAGATTCTGTGTGTGTGTGTTTGTGTGTGAATGTGAGACAATGATTCTTGTGTATATATCATTTTTGTTGCTGTTGTTGTTGTTTAAACTTTACTAATGGGCGATCTATTAGTTGATTTGATCGGTGTAAATGTATCCATACTTTTGGAAACTTTTGCTACACGTAACATTAATATTTTTCTTCGCTGTTCTTCATATGGTTTAAGAAGTTTTATTATTCTCTAAAATTTTGGTAAGAAATTTTTTTTTAATCAAAAAAAAAAACATTGATGAAATATCTAAAATACTTATATATTATATAATAATAATTACCTCTTTAAATGATCCAGGAGTAATGATAATCAACCATAAAGCAGTTATTGGTATACAAAGAACTGAAGATGCAGCAACGACCAATCCCAAATAATTGATCCATATTGGATATTCGTAATCATGATATTTCAATGGTTCGTAGTTAATTAATCCATATACTATAATGAACTGAATAATATTTTTTTTTTCATTAAAATAAAGCATACCAAAGATAATATGACCATTAGTTAATTACCATAATGAAGAACGGAGCCATGATTGCCCAACAGAATTTCCACCACCAACAGATTTCAAATCCAACCATTAATTTTATGTCTTGTGAAAAACGTCGAACGCCTTAATAATCAAGATGATGAAAAAAAAAATCATGAAAATTATCCATTTTTTAAGATTAGAATTCGTTTTTTCTATCATACCATATATCCAAGAAATGGCAATCGATTCGAATAAAACAGCAAATAAAATGGAATAACCAGCTGCGAAACGATCCATAAAATGTACGATATATACACCACCCTTTTAATTAAGATGATGGTGATAATTGTAAATGAAATCATCTAATTATTATCATCAATATTTTACCTGAGTACAACTGGCCAATCCAATAAGAAAATAAAACGAAAATAGTATGGCCACAAATGCTTCTCGATTACGTTTGACAATTGGATATTCATCACTGATAGCAGTTATGATGGCTTCACTTCCTCCAAACTTGAATACATTTTTTAATGACAATGATGTGTACCATAAATTCAAAACAATACTCACTGAACTATCGAGGCCTAATGTCAGTAACATCAGAAAAAATATTACTGCCCAGATTGGACCAGCTGGCATAGTTGAAATGGCTTCCGGATAAACAATGAATACCAATCCGGGACCTTCGGCGGCAATATCTTTAACATCTACATTAAGTCTTTTGGCCATATAGCCTAATACGGAAAAGATGACAAAACCAGCCAAAAAACTAGTTGCACTGTTTATTGCACTGGTCAAAACGGCATCACGATGAACATTGTTATGGAATTTATTATAACTTGCAAATGCCAACAATACACCAAATCCTGGTCCCAACGAGAAGAATACCTGTGTAGCTGCATCAACCCATACATTTGCATCATAGAGGGCGTTGAAATCTGGTGTTAAATAATAACGGATACCATCGATAGCTCCTGGAAGCATTATTCCACGAATAAGTAATATAAAAAGAACAACATATGGAAACAATGCTGTGAACCAGACAACCTTGTTATGTGGGAAAAAAAATATTCAACGATTTATTCAGAAATTTTTGTTCAAGATTTACTTTTCCTAAATATGAAAAAAAATGAAAAAACAAATGCCAAATAAGATAAGATTGCTTTCGAATTGAAAATGACATTACCTGATGTTGATATGCCTTTCCATAAACTAAAAGGGTAAATAAATTTTTGAGAAATAAAAAATTTTTTTTTTAAATCTAATTCTCATTATTTTACCTGAAATAACAGATAATATAGACCATCAATAAACTAAAGGCGATTTCGATACGAATTTCACCTAAATTATGTATACCAGGACTTTCGTGGAATTGTAAAAATTGTCGGCTATATCCAGAAAAAAAAGAAAAGAAAATTTATTCCTTAAAAACTAAAAACAGAAATCATACCTAAAATATTCCAATGCAGCTGAATTACGAATTAAATTCGATGTATTTGCCTGATTCGTAAGGGTTATGTCATTAATTTCAAAACATTTATCGGTATTCCATTCATTATTGCACTTGGACCAAGGAAGCTCGGTAGAGAAAGATTTGAAAAAGAAATGTAATGCCCAGGCAATGATTACATTATAATAAAGATCAACATAGAATGCAATCAAAACTACTGAATATCCGATGCCTAATTTATGATGAATAATGAATAATTGTGATGTTCAAGAATATTTTGCCTTACCTTTGAATAGAGGCACAACACGGCTCCAACAAGTGATGGCTCCTTTACGATGATATTGTCCAAGAGCCAATTCCATAAAAAATAATGGAACACCACCGATGGCTAACATTATTAAATATGGAATAAGAAATGCACCTAAAGTGTAAAGTAAAACAATTTGTATCGATAAATCTTTCTAAACATTTTATGAAATTAAAAAAAAAATTAAATCAATACCACCGCCATTTTTGAAGCATAAATATGGAAAACGCCACACTATAAATGAATAAATAAGAATTATCATAAGAATTGAATAATCATTGAATAGAATTATGGAATCAAATCACACCATTAGAAAGATCTACAGCAAATCCGATAACTGAAAGAAGAAAATCCAATTTTTTGTTCCATGTTTCTCGTTGACCCAATGTATCGATATCTTCATCAACATTTGGATATAATTCAGCAATAGATTCATGGCCATGATCATCATATTGATGATTTGTGATATGTTTTGTTTGTGATACGGATACTGTATATTCGGCTCCAATGACAATACTTTTTCGACCTTCTTTACCATCATTATTCAATTGGACAGTGGTTTGATTCGGTGATAATTGTGATGTTGAATTTGATTTGATAAGATTTTGATGAGCTTCAACAAGGATAAAAGAGGAAAAAAAATTAACGAAAAGAAAAAATTATTTGCTCTTGAATAATAAATGACAATAAATATATAATTGGGCGGGGCTGGTTGAAGTTATGTGCTATGAATTATGATTAAAATGAATGAAATGAATACTTGGCATTGCATTGACTGTTGCTTGGTCGTAAATGTTTTTGAAAGTGGATCAAAAATCCAGAACATTTGTTTCATTCGTAGATATATATTTCTTGATTATTGAATGGACGATGTGTTTTCACTGTATGTTGATTGATTTAATTGCTATCGATGCTTATAATAATAATGATGGTCCTGATATGCGTATCTAGGTGGCTACTAATGGTGGTTCGTATGTGCGTATGTGGATCGACAACGGAATCAAACACTGATTTTCAATTGAAAACCATTCTCTAGTTTATTGTTGTTCAAATACACACACACACACACACGCACACACATACACATATACAAAAACTTGGAAGAAACATAGAACCGTAGTAGAAAAGATAGCGGTTCAGGTCTGCGCAACATAACGGTAATTTATTTGCGAACAATGAAAAAAAAATGAACGAAACTTTATTTTTAACGTTGCGACAATTCATCCTTTTATATAACATCTCTCTCTCTCTCTCTCTTTCTATCTCTATTATGTAATCGGAAACTATTAAAATTTCAATTGACCGATATTGATTTGGTCACACCGATTGACCCCATCATCATCATACTATTTATTCATTGTAAAACTAGATTGTAGAAATGAAATTGGATATGTGTGTGCAAATGTGTGTATTTGGATGTAGTGTTTAACAAAGTTTATCAATCCTTGCCAGCTAAATGAATGTAATGATATAAATTGATCATTCAACGATCAATACGATTTGATCCATTGATCACCATTAGGTCAATTGAACTTGGTTACTTAATTGTTGAATGTGTCATGCACAGGAAATACTATTTTAGTGCCCCATAGTTGATTAAATATTACCAATGAAGATGAATAGTATGTCGTTTTCTATTTAATGAATGGATGATGATTCTATTCTCTATACATCAATATAGAAATGTGGTATGATATTAAGACATTCAGTGAAAATCTCTCTGAATCGTTGTTGATGCTATTACTTTCAACTACTCTAAACCATATGTTTCTATAACATTTTTATTGACGGTTGATTATTTGAATGCAGCTAGCATTCAAGCATACAATTGAATCTACGATCCAAAAATCATAACGATCTTAATCATTAAAAAAAATGAACAGAAAAAGAAAAAAGATGAATTTTAGCAAAAGCTAGGAAGGGGAATGAAAGAATCAATTGTCATTTACACAACAACAAAATCGACAATACGGAAAACGGCAATGATGATGCCTAATTAAAGAAAAAAAAATTTTTTTTTTTTCAAAGCTGAGCATTCCATCTCATTTTTGCCCATTGAAAAGTATAGGCCAAGGAATTTTTCTTCATAAGGTTTCAGAAAAAAAATCATGGTACTCATCATATGGATCAGGATGAATCGTTTGGCACTATATGAGGTAACCTCTGAATCATCAATCGGCTGTCATCATCATTTTTTTTTCTTCTTCTTCTTCTTCTGTTAATGATGATTACGTACTTATTGTATCGCAAATTTGTATATAGCTACTATAGTTAAAGTTGATAATAAAAAAAAAATTTGGTCCAAATGAAGAATGGCGGCGGGTAGAAAATAAAATTTGATCGCATGAATGGATAATTTCAATATAATAATAATGTCAATAATAATAATAATAATAATAATAAATTCTATGTATGACCCTAATAAGAATATTCTGGTGCTTATACTACACTAGAGTGAAAGAGAAAGAAGAAAAAAAAATTGATTAACCATTGTTATCACTCATCATTATTATTATTATCATTATCATCATAATCATCGATGAATTTATCGATATATTCTTATGATGACAAAGAATCAATAATAATAATACGATGGATGGATACTCTTCTTCTTCTTTTTTTTGCTTATGCGATTACTGCTACTATAAATACATCTTTATCATCATCATCATCACCATCATCATGATCGTCATTATATATGTGAAAAAGATTTCCAATTTTTTTTTTAATGCCAACTTGTATCCTTGTATCCTATCTATCTATATGAAGTAAATGTATCGATGTATGTCGAGATGATGATGATCAGATCCCGGATGCCATTGTTATTGTTGTTGTTGTTCCTTTCTCTATTGTTGTCATCAACTTTTTTTTTCATTCTTTGGTTCGTTTTTTTTTATTATTATTAGTAGAGAATTGGCCGACCAATTTCACCCAAAACATACATACCATACCATACACACCGATAAGAAAGAAAAGTCACCATTATTATTATTATTATTGTTGTTGTTATATTAGTATTATTTTCAATGATGATGATGATCGCTACTAGGCGTCGTATACATAAAGAATCTTCTGAGAAAGAATTTTCCTCTCACGTTCATTTTTTTTTTTGCTATCCTGTCGAGACTTTCGATACAAAAATTGGATTCATTTTTCTCCCCACAAATTCTTTTCTTTCCAAGAAAAAAAAACAAACTTCTATAGTAGTTTACATCACAGTTGAAAATTCGAATAACGAATCTATCAATTGATGATGAAACCATAATGGACTCATCTCAATTATCGATCTATAATATTCGACCACCAATGACAAATACATGCTGATGTTGCACACTCGATAACGAATAACAAACGAAACGATCTAAAATAAATGTGATGACACCGTTTCATTTACTCATTTAATAGTGAATGAAAATGTCCTGTGTTTGGATTTTTTTTTTAGTTATTTGCTACCACTAACGCGCAAAACAACATTGAATGAATGTTCAAGCTCAATAATAAAAAAAAAATCGATGTATAGAAAGATAGCAAAAGACAGACAATTAGTTATTCGGATTGATCATAAGGCAATTGAATTCCAAAATATAAGAGAAAGAGAAAAAAAAATGTCAAATACATACGCTATCGATTGTTCAAATGTAATTGATAATGAACAACAAGGCCATTCATTTTTTTTTCCATTCAATGTTCGATTTTTTCCTTTGAATCGTTAAATATATTCTAAATAAATTGAAATTGAATTTCGGAAGCCAATAATTTTTATTTTTTTTTTTTTTTGTTGAATTTTTGTTTGTTTTTCACGGATATGTATAAAAGAATTCAAACGCCGTCAATAGATGACAGGACAATATATAATAATTTATTTCATCAGCAATCTATTTGAGCTATGCATCATCAAAATATATGCGCTCCATTCACGATGGATTCAACAAATCCTTTCTCATTGCAGACAGCTATGGATATAAACATTGAGGATGAGCAAATGATCGACACATTGTCAAATTGATATTGTTGCTGCAAAATTTCTTATTGTGTATGTTATTGTTATTGTGTGATACGATATTATTATGAACCCCATTGCTACTCTTATTTTATAAACAAATATATATATATTGTAAATTATTCTTAATCAAATTCTTAATTCAATGGATTCTATTATAAAATTTGCATCCGGTTTATCCACCGTCGAAAATTATGCCCATGATGTTTATATCAAATCAAATCTGACCATTGAACTAGATAAAGTGATCAATCAAATCATGGGAGAAAATCGAAACATAAATCATCCATCAGCTGATGATATAAATATTGAAAATAGATATATAACCGAAACACCTACCGTGATGCTATTTTGTGATCTAATCGAAGCAGTACTTTTACATGGCCTTAAAGAAAAATTATCAACAACCGTTTCAAATGTTTTTAGTGCAAAATCACGACCAAAAAATTTGTTCTGTTTAGATTTCTGGCCTATAATAAAGATTTTATCACACAATGAAGAATCAAAACATTTAAAACGATTGACACAGATATCAACTGATGTTGGACGTTGTCGTGCCTGGATTCGTCTTTCTCTTAATGAATGTTTACTACGTAGCTATTTGGATAGTCTAATTTGTGATTCATCCTGTCTGAATTCATTCTATCGTTCATCAGCATATCTTCGTGATTCACAACACACAGATATGATGAAAAACTTATTATCTGAATTAGATCCTTATATTTTTCATCTTAATGCTGATAACGTCACCCTAAACATTTGGTCATCTAGAACTTTGGATTATCTTGGTGTAATGATTCAGAATGAAGATTCATTTATGGTGGCAACAGCTTTGGATGCTATACATTTGATTAGTGATAATAAAATCGATGTAAGTATGAATGGAATCATAGTTTTATTTGTAATAATAATACTAATATAATAATGATTCAACAGAAACCGAATAAAAGAAAAAACAAATCACTGAATATTAAGGAAAATGCGATAATTAATAGTAACTTGGCAGAATCATCATTTGAAAGCGATGAACCAACGGAAGATGGATTCGAATCAGACAGAATCGCTCAATCATCGTTAGTTAATAATCAAATGGTAATAAAGAATTCCGACACTATCGATATACCGATTCGAAAAATTCAACAAAATGATGAAGAGGAAATACCACAAATCAATGTACAAAATGATGATATGTTTCAAAATGAACGTAACGATTTATATGCTGGCAATTCGCTTTCCATGAGATCTGGCTGGAGCACACAACCGATGATACTTGATGAAAGTTACAATGCACTTCTTGAAAGCTATTCAACACGTGCAGTATTGTCCAGTACTCCAGATATTTCCGAAATTAAAAACTCAATCTTGACAAATGCCAATAATACAGATTGTACTTTAGGCACTTCATTATCGGAAAATGATTTCGAAATTATACCGAAAAATTTGATTGGCAATGATGATACGGAAAATAAGAAATTTTTCGAACAATCAAGCAAACTATCACATGAACATGGATTAGATGAACAGGATTATAAATGCCATCATTGTAGCCGTCCGATCGGAATGATTTACGGAAAATGTATGCTATGTCGTTTAGATGGCCATCTTTACTGTATTGATTGTCATGGTTGCGAAGAATCATTGGTACCGGCACAAATAATCTACAATTGGTGTTTTAAAAAATTTCCTGTCGCTAAACAGAACAAAAATCGTCTAATGGTGATCGAGAATGAGCCTATTTTTGATCTAAAAATTCTTAGCCCAAATCTTTATGCAGCCATACCGGAGATGAAAGAGATTCTAAATTTACGTACACAACTATTCTTTTTACATGCATATCTGTTCACATGTCAAGAACATATAGCGTTGAAGATGCGTAAATTAGTCTGGCCTCGCGAACATTTATTTGAACATATACACCTGTATTCAATTAACGATCTGCAACAAGTATGTCTATTGTTTTTTTGTTCTAATTAATTGTTTACATGAAATAATTTGTTCATCTATCTCATATAGATATACAATAATGTTCTAGCCACAACACTACGACAAGTGATTACATTTGCAAAGAAACATATTGCTGGCTGTAATCTATGTAAACTAAAAGGATTCTATTGTGAGATTTGCAAAAATTCCGAAATACTTTATCCATTTGATACTGATTCCACGAAACGTTGTGATAAATGTAAAAGTGTTTTCCATATCAAATGTTATGATGAAAAATATGATAAAAATAATTGTTCAAAATGTTTACGTATTGCAAAAAAACGTGGACAACAACAACAACAACAACAACAACTACAACAATCATCATCTCCATCATCATCATCATCATCATCATTGGCCCAAACAACGGCAACAAGAACATAACAATTCTGCTAATATTGTATACTTTTTGACTTATATTTGTTTGTCAACAATTTACTTAAGCATAAATTAATTTTTTTATCTATAATTTTTGCCATTCTTCTCATCTCTTAATGATAAAAACTCCATGTAATTATTATCTCTGAACTAGTTTGTTTGATATATTATCATTGTAATAATTATTTATATATTATAATATGTTTCTTTGTTTGTTATAATCCACATTTGACAAATGAGAGATGATTGTTACATGGTTTTATTATATGTCAAGTAACAATACTCTTGGATCTTCGACGGCAGCTTTGATTTTTCGTAAGAAAGTAACCGCTTCTCTGCCATCTATCAATCGATGATCATAAGTTAAACAAACATACATCATCGGTCGAATTTCGATCTGTGTCATTGTAAAAAAAAATGTAAATTATTAAGAAGTGGTGATCATTTTAAAAGCAGTACCTTTTTATCAATAACTACTGGTCTATCGATAATTGCGTGCATTCCAAGAATGGCCGATTGAGGTGGATTGATGATTGGAGTGCCAAACATAGATCCAAATACACCACCATTGCTAATGGTGAACGTACCACCATCCATATCTTCAATGGCTAATTGATTATTTCTTGCTTTTTCACCCACTTCACTTATAGCTCTTTCGATTTGGGCATAATTCATCTTTTCAACATTACGGAGCACCGGCACAACTAAACCTTTTGGAGTAGCCACAGCAACGCTAATATCGATATATTCACGATAAACAGTTTCGTTTCCTTCAATGACGGCATTCACAACTGGTTGATCTTGTAATGCAAATGCCGATGCCTTAATGAAAGCCGACATAAAACCCAATTTCAAATTGTGTTTCTTTTGAAAAGTATCTTTATGACGATTTCGCATCTCCATTATATTGCTGCGAAATAATTGAACAAATTAATTAAATTGACAAATTTCAAATTGCTTATACCTCATATCAATCTCATTGAAAGTCGTCAACATTGCATATGTATTTTGAGCATCTTTGAGACGCTGAGCAATCCTTTGACGCATACGATTCATTTTGACTCGAGTTTCTTTTCGTGATGATCCAACGGAAGCTTCGGCAGAGGGACTAGCCATAGTTTGTGTAGTGGATTTTACATCAGAAACAGGTGTGCTTGAAATGGGTCCGGAGCTAGGTTCTGGAGTTGGAGTTGAAGGTGGTGGTGGTGGTGGTGATGGAGATGATGATTCAGGTGTTGGCTCAGATTTAGGAGTTTCGGTTGATTTAGGAGCAGTAGCACCACCGTCACCACTAGCTCCAACACGAATACGAAGTACCACTTTACCCGGTTGAACAGTTGAACCATCTTCCGCTAGAATTTCTTCAATTACACCAGCAACGGGTGAATGAATTGGCACTGAAGTCTGTTTTTTTTTAATTAAAACATTTAAGTTTCATGTCATTTAAAACAAATATGGAAAAAAACCTTATCAGTTTCAACTTCGGCCACAACCTCATCCTCGTTAACTTGATCTCCGACAGCTTTCATCCAACGAATATCTCCTTCGCTTAGAGATTCGGCCAATGCAGGAACAACAACATCACGTATTTCATTATCTTTAAATTGAAATAGAATTCATTATTAAAATGAATTTTACATTATTAAAACGAATTTCACACTTACAGTATCTGGCCGAAACATGAAATGTTCGTCGATTCTTGTTGTTCAATTGGAATAACAAGGCGTTTGTTTCACTAAATCATTGAAATATTTGAAATGGTGAATATCAACAAAAAATAAATTTTAAATTACCAATTGGATGAGCAATTATTATTATTGAAGATATTATTTGAACATAACGATGTTGAACATCGTATAACATTGAAATCAAACAATGATGATTGTGGATTCAATTTCGATTCAATTTGTGGTTTGAACAATCTAGTTGTCGATTGTTTAAAGGTAACTAACCGGGAGGCACGATTAACTGAAATTTTTTAATATTATTCGAAATCAATTCAAAATGATAAAATAAATATTAATTAGACCACTTACTCAATGAATATGAATAAATTTTGGTATATTTAAACATTTTTTTTTCATAAATTCAAATAATCAAAATATATCAAAGCCAGAAACGAAAAAATCGAACTACACATTGAAAAAAATCCTAGCGGGAAAAAATGGCAAATTTTGTACAGCAACAGTAAGGCAGGGGATGGAAAAGTGTCCGTAAAATGCGTGGCTTACATAGACTTTTTTCCCCATTTTTTTCAATGCACACACACACACACACACATAGAAATTAACAGAAAAAAATCAAGAAACTTGGCAATCCGAAAAAAATTGTGGCCAAATGAAGAACGGCAGACAACATACATATCCACACACAGCCAAACGCAAAAGGGCAATATGCGAACAGGTGAATGGTGGCGTCATCTAATGGTAGCGAAAATTAAAGTTTCAAATATAATCAATTTATTATATATTTTCATTCAAATTTTTCATTTTAATTAAACGATTTTAATTATCATCATCATCATAATTAATTAAAATTATAAAATACAATTTTCGATTTGTTTCAAACATCACTTAGAGAATCAGGATATTGTTTGTTTTGTTGTTGTGGTAATTATAACGAATACAAATTTTTTTTTCAGAACCGATTGATGATCTAATCCTCTTCAAGATCATTGTCGGTAATATTTTATTTGTCATAGTCATCATCATTAATTATATTGAATTTACTCTTCTTCTTCTTCATCATCATCTTCTTCAAGCCAGATAAGCCATTTATTCACCTGAAACAATGCTTTACCTTTTCCAGGATATTCTTCATTAATATCTTCACGCCATTTGAAGAATACTTCGTCATCGACAATTTCCTGTTCATATAGCATGTTGAACCATTTTTCAATCAATCCTTTAGGAAAATTATGATCATGACAATATGTTTGCAATGAATAAAGTACCACCAATTGAAGATCATGTTTGCCAGATAAAAATTTTTGCAAAACTTGACAATATTTTTTCAATTCGTTTTCTTGTTGAACAAACAATGCTGATGTAAAAACAAATGGATTATCCGGATTGTTATGCTTGGCAATAATGTGCTTCAACAGGGTTGAAAAGACAACCGAAATGAATTCCGTACTATTTTGCAGCGTTGTATTAACGTTGTCTTTAAGCCAACGGTAGAGGGAACTGGGTGAACAATCGCTAGTAATCTGTTTAGTTATATCCGATTCAATACGCAACATTGGATATAAAAATGTCAAGTTTCTATCTTCAAGAATATCCGCCATACGTTCCTTGTTACGATCTGGTTCGGGCACCATTTGCATTAGATTTATTTTCGATTCAGAAAATATATCAAACAACCATGATTGACCTTTTGCTTTGTGTAGATTTTGCAATATCAATGGAAACAACGGATAATGTTGACCGCCATCCAACAGGTCGCCAATTTCTTTCAAAATGATCACATTTTCAGTTATAGCATTGGCAATATAGGCAGCTACATATGAACGAGCACGAGGGGTTTCCACTTCCAATTCGTTTATCTTTGAGAACAAATTCTTCAATGATGATAAAAATATCTGATCATTGACCACTTGATCGGACTTAATTTTGTTCAACAATTGATTGGTTAGTTCTCGTTCCTTTTCCGATTTGCCAATGCTGATTCGCATGATTGATAAAAGAATCTCATCGAAATTAGCACTAGTTGTTTTCAAAAACTGAATAATTGGCTCAGATTTTTCGCTATTATAATATTCAGAAAGTAGTTTTTCGATCTCGAAAAATAAGTTAACAGGTTCATCTTTACTACAGGTGTCATCACTGCTGCCACTATTACCACTATTCGGCATATTTGTATCATCTAGTCGCATTTGATTAACATCGTTTGCCAAATCTTTTCCATTCAATTTGGTTGGATTCATGAATTTACTGAAACTATTATTAGGCTTTTGAAATGGATTAGGAGGATTTCGATTAAATGCTTGTCGATTGTTGTTGTCGTTGATCATCGGTGGCTTCATCATTGGCATCATACGATGATCATCATTGTTATTTTGTTGTTGGGGATGCTGTGCTTTCATAAATGGCAAATTCTGAGTTTGTTTCATTTGTTTCTGGAAACGTGGTGGCAAATTTACCGGCGTTTCACGAGGATTATTCATCATATTCGATCCATTAATTGCATTGTTTTGGTTGTTGGCATTGTTTGCCATATTGTAATTGTTTGCATTATTATTACCACTATTGTTATGTTGTGGATAATTTGGACGATAGTTTGGTTGATTATCTCGTTTCATCATCATATTCATTGATGCTGATTGTGGGGGATAATTATTTCCGGATGAATAAGGGACATTGTTTTTCTGATTATAATTCGGCCGTCGTGGATTATTCCATGAACCAAAATTATGGTCATTAATAGCTCCAGGGCCGGTACCAAGATAAATTGGACCAATTGGCATTGGTGAAAACATGTCATCAACCCTTCCTTGATTCATGAAAGGGCCATGTCTCAAATGATGCATATGATAGAGCGTACCATAAGGTGAAAGCAATCCATTGTTATCCTTTTCAGGCACCTTTTCCGATATACTGCTATGAAGAACATCCTTTTGTCGAGGAATCCACTGAAAAAAAGAATATTTTTTTTAAAAAATTAAATTATAGAGATATGTAACCTACATTATTCTTTCTCAAGTCAATAACATCAAGCAGCATGAACTTGATCCGTGAATTGATTTCACTACTTTTCGAGTACGTATTCATACGATCAAAATATTGATCCAACAAAACGCTTGCTTTTTCATTCGTTTCAAGTAAGTGGCCAATATTTTTCATTATCTCACATAAACATTCGAGATCTTGCATTTTATCAGCAAAGCTTTGATTCTTTGCCCTCGACAATAATTGTTTAATGCAATCATGCAAAATATTTTTTGGTAACAATTGTTGTTTACCAAGTTCGCAAATAAATTTGATGTTGCAAAGCATTTTTTGCTTTGCCAATGATCGTTTCTCTTCATCATCGACACTAAGTGGTCCATTTTGATTTTCAAATTGTTCAAATGCATTGCAACGATTTTCATATTCTTCTTTACACTTTTTCAGCAATAATATCTTGAAAACCTATATATAGTACAAATTTTATGTAATCAAAAAATCAGATTCAATATAAAAATTTGAATAATAATGAAAAATACATACGTTTTTGTTGTAGTTTTGTTCATAGTATTTTGAAACATTATCATTGATAACTTTACATAACTTTGCGTACATACAACTATATTTGTAATCATCAAGTGCTTTGTTGAAGATTAACAAAAGAACGCGAGTAAGCACATCTTCAGATTCGAGGCCAAGATCAAGAAGCTCTTGGCTTAGCTTGTCGAATTTTTCTGGAGTTATTTTATTCAAAATTCTATTATCGGACAAAAGTGATGAATTATTTTTTCATATTTAAAATAGGTAGATAGATGGATAGATTTTTTTACAAAACTTACCCACGAACTTTATAGACGATTTGAGGGTTATCGCATGCATCTCTGGTATTACTCGGAGGAGCCAATCTACGAATTAAAAGCGAGCCACTGTTATTACGGCCATATGATGATGTCGTAGAATGAGTGCTAGGACGCTGAACATCGTCCTTTCCTCCCGAGCATCGAGAAGCTTGACCCTCCAATACTCGCTGGTTGTCCGTTGTGTTGAGTAGAATTTTCGAAATTTAAACTGAAAAATGAGAATGTAGAAGAAAAATCGTGATCTGAATTATGACTCAAGAATCAGTTCAGTATCTTTTTTTTTAAATATTCGATGACCAGGTTTTCAGTTAAACGTATTTCAATTAAAAAAAATGAACACTATATCAATGAACAATCTTAATAATTTTCGAACAAGTCTTTTTTTTGCTCACTGACAAAACTACGACGTCAATATAACAAAAAAAAAACAACAACAATTAAAATAATAACCAGAAAAAACAATCCAAATCACAATATAAATGGGATGAGAAATGGTTGTTGCTTTTACATACACACTAATAATATATCTATGGATTGAATTGAAATTTATATATGTAAAAAAAACAACAACAAATTTTTCATTGAATGAAATTTTGTTAATTTTTGTTTTATTTAAATGCTTCGGATCTTCTTTTTTTTTTTTTTTTTTGATCCCGATGACAAAAAAAACAAAGCCGAAACAAAATTAGTTGAAAATTTAATTTTTAGTTTTTTTTTTGTTGACGATTATGACGATGATGATGAAGATGATGATTCGATCGGTTATTTTTTTCGTCGTCGAGCAAAAAAAACACACAGAGATTTTTTTTTTTTAATATTAAGAATGAAAATAGACAAAGAGAGTGAGCAATAAGAGAATGTGTATGTATGTTGTATATTTAAGAAATATATAATGGAACAACAATATATTTTAGTGGTGGCGTTGGCAAATAAATGGCGAACGCGCAGCAAATAAAATAAAAATGATGATGATGATGATGATGATGTAGTTGATGAGGAGAATTGTGGGCTGGCTTTTATTTACAACGTAAAGTTGATCGTTCGTTCGCTCATCATCATCATCATCATCATTCATTATAGTGGTTATATCATTGTCATTGACTGTGTTAACAGTTGTTGATAATAATGATAGTTTGGAGGCAGCACTAGCGTTCCTTTAACACCGGTGTGGCTGCTTTTTTTTTTTTTTTTTTTTTTGCTGTCTCTCACCAATTTTTTGTATATTGGCCTTTATATGCACATTGAAATAATGATGAAAAAAAAAAAAATGAAAAACCTGGACAGGAAATATCATCATATTGCAATCAAATATTGAAGGCTTTTTTTCACTCTTGTATATATTCTTATTTTTTTTCATATATCGAATGATTACAATCTATCGACTTATAGATGTTGTATGTATAATACGCACACACACACACACACTTAATTTTGCCCATCCTTGTATATATTCGGTTACGATGATGATGATTATAAATGGGTATTTTTTTTTTTGTATCTTTGATAAAACTAATATATAATACCGACCAGGCACTGGGCAAGTACAACGAACCTTGAACGAACATTTGTGCCTTTTTTTTCACAATGATAATTGATGATGATGAATACATTGAATTCTAATTACATGATGATCAATGACATTAAATATTATTTTTTAAATAAAAAGCCAATGAAATTTAGCCTTAATTTAATTATTTTTAAATTTATGGATGAAATGATTAGGAATTACATATATGATAAATTATTTTATTAACCAAAAATTTCGTCAATTTTTCGTATCAAATGTCTATAATAATAATAAAGGAGTATAATAAAATAAACTTTAAAATAATTTTCAATTTTCAATTAAAATTCTTACTGAGAATGAATTGGTTGTCCATGTACATAGAATGGATTCGATGTGGTCACATCAACATAAATATTATGAATAGTTTTCAATATAGCACGTGCTTCATTATCACGAATAGATGTATTATTGACCATTAATAAAATTTTACTATTGGTTGCTGAACAAAGGCCATAGATTTTATAGCTATCACTTTGAGATAGAATACCCAAGAATGGTTCACGAGTATTTTGTTTCTCTTCAACAACATCCAATGATGAATGTAATTTGAATAATATATCTACAGAATCTTCATTTCGTGTTCGTATTAGAACAGGTGTATTATGATTGTTGACAATGGCCAATGCTAAAACGGACATTATTATTATTTTTATATCGATTGATAATTACAAGAATTTGAAAGATTGACGATAAAATTAAAATGACAATTTACAATGCATCGATATATCGCATAAATAGTGTACGTCCTATTTGCATGGAAAAGTCTTCAATGGATTTAATTTTTTTTTTTTGCTTGAGACTGAGCAGACGTCATTGTAGGCGTAAATCCATTTATTATCCATCATATTGAGCAAAAAAATTTTTTTTTTTACCATTCCATTTCTTTATTTTGCATTTCTTTTGATCTGAAAAGCAATAATTATTTATTTCGTTAAAATTATTCTATCGAAGAATCTGAAACAAAATGACTGTCAATGAATGGCTAAATCCAAACGCTGCAAATCGCACTCATGCGATGGCTGTTACTCGTAATTACATTTCACAGCCACGATTAACTTATAAAACAGTGACTGGTGTAAATGGTCCGCTAGTTGTTTTAGATGATGTTAAATTTCCAAAATTTGCTGAAATTGTACATTTAACTCTTAACGATGGTACGGTACGTACTGGACAAGTTCTTGAAGTTAGCGGATCCAAAGCTGTTGTTCAAGTGTTCGAAGGAACATCCGGAATTGATGCCAAACATACCGTTTGTGAATTCACAGGTTTTTATTCTGAAACAACATTTATCAACTGATTGAACTGATTTTCTTATATGAATTTAGGCGATATCTTACGTACACCTGTTTCCGAAGACATGTTAGGACGAGTGTTCAATGGTTCAGGTAAACCAATCGATAATGGCCCCCCTGTATTAGCCGAGGACTACCTTGATATTGAAGGTCAACCAATTAATCCAGAATCTCGTATTTATCCGGAAGAAATGATTCAAACTGGAATTTCAGCAATCGATGTCATGAATTCTATTGCTCGTGGCCAAAAAATTCCAATCTTTTCAGCTGCTGGCTTGCCTCATAATGAAATCGCTGCCCAGATTTGTCGTCAAGGTGGTTTGGTCAAATTGGACGGACGAGGACGAGAATCAGATGATAATTTTGCCATCGTTTTTGCTGCTATGGGTGTCAACATGGAAACGGCTCGGTTTTTCAAACAGGATTTCGAAGAGAATGGTTCCATGGAAAATGTCTGCTTGTTTTTGAACCTTGCCAATGATCCAACAATTGAACGTATTATCACTCCTCGATTAGCTTTGACTACTGCCGAATTTTTGGCTTATCAATGTGAGAAACACGTATTAGTCATTTTGACTGACATGTCCTCATATGCTGAAGCTTTGCGTGAAGTATCAGCTGCCCGTGAAGAGGTTCCTGGTCGCCGTGGTTTTCCCGGATACATGTACACTGATTTGGCTACCATTTATGAACGTGCTGGTCGTGTTGAAGGACGAAACGGTTCAATCACTCAGATTCCAATTTTAACCATGCCAAACGATGATATAACCCATCCTATTCCCGATCTTACCGGATATATTACCGAAGGCCAAATCTATGTTGATCGTCAATTGTCCAATCGACAAGTATATCCTCCGATCAATGTACTTCCATCGCTTAGTCGTTTGATGAAATCGGCCATTGGTGAAGGAATGACAAGAAAAGACCACGCTGATGTGTCCAACCAATTATATGCATGTTATGCTATCGGTAAAGATGTTCAAGCTATGAAAGCTGTAGTTGGTGAAGAAGCATTGACTGCAGAAGATTTATTGTATCTGGAATTTTTAAGCAAATTTGAAAAAACATTCATTACACAAGGTAGCTATGAAAATCGAACCGTATTTGAATCTTTGGACATTGGATGGAAATTACTACGAATCTTTCCAAAAGAAATGCTCAAACGTATTCCGGCTGATACTTTGGCAGAATTCTATCCACGTCAAGGTGGTGGTGGTGGTGGAGCTCAAGCTACTGGTAAAAATTGAAATGAATTCTATTGATCATCAGTGGTAAAAATCCATATATATTGTTGTTGAATATTCATTCATTCATATCTAGTCTAGATACAATTGCTTTTCTTTAAATGTTAATTCATTCTTTTTTTTTCTTTCTTTCTTTTAAATTCAAAATGTAACATTTATCAATCACAATTGATCATTCCAGTGCAACAGCCAAGATTTTATTTTACAAAAACATAATGATTTTTTTTTTAAATAATAGAATTGAAATTATTTCTGTGTGTGTGTGTGTGTATTGTGTGCGTGCTCGTGATTATCTTGATGTCTTTAAATGATGTGAAATGATTATTAATTAAAAAAAATAATAATGAAAAAAATCAAACTTTGCTTATTCTTTATTTTCTTATAATTTCAATTCTTTTTATATCATACAAATCATCAACATCATCATCATTCACATTCGTTCGAAACCAATCATCAAATTAATCAATTGAATTTTAAGAATATATATCACAGAATCAAGGAAAGAAAAAAAAAAGAATTGAAATTTTATCAAAAAAAAAGAGATTCTTTTTGAAGACCCGATGTTTTTGTTTGCTGTATTTATAAATAAGAAGAACGTGATGATGTGATGTATTAGTGAAATAGATGAAATAAAGTGTATGTATGTATGTAATTCGACAAGATGAACAATTTGTGACAAATATATAATTGATATTTGAAAAAAAAAATGGAAAGAGAAAAAAAAATAATCGAAAAAAAAGAAATTAAGAATTTAAACTTAATCAGAATTATTATCATCATCGTAATTTTCGGTCGGTATAATTTCATCTCGACAATAAACGACAGCATCGACATCTTCTTCTTCATCATCAACATTATCAATTAAATTATTATTGTGTTTGAAAGAATTATAAGTATGATGATTTTGTGATTGTGGTTGTTGTTGTTGACAATGATTATGATTTAATGTTTGATTATGTTTTGAATAAAGTAATTTTGATTGAGTATGCTGTACTGGTTTCGGTTTTCGATATTCATATACCAATGGATAGATTTTTTCAACGGCTAATTGCACATTTGGGATACTTGGTGCTGTTATCGTAATTGATCCCGTTTGAAATATAGTCAAAACAGCTTTCAATTCTTTTATACGATATGTAGCACCCGGATGTAATTCGGGTTCATAACTATATCAAAATGGATAAATTAATAGAAAATATCCACATTTTATAATCAAAAAAAAAAAAAAAAAAAAAATTAAAAAAATATTTACCTTGCTATAGGCCTATGTGAATCACTAAATTCATGAATTTTAATACCAAATGGTAGACGACAAGCGCCAAGAACATTTACAATTCTATAATTACGAAATTTGACTGGATAACCTAATTTTTGTAAAGTTCGTGCAACTTTTCTTGAAGCACATTTTGCCGATTCTTCTGTAGTCGCTCCTGTACAAGTTATCTTACCCGATGACCAAATATTGGCCGTTATTAATGGATGTCTTAATTTCATTAAAACAATCTATATAATAATCAATAGTAAAAAAAATTGAAATTTATAAAGAAAAAATTTGTATTCATTGATCACATCATACCGATCGTTCTCTTCTATAGACAACATTCGATCCTCTTGTGGCTAATTGTCGTAGATTTAGATGGCAACGAACATTAAAATTCGTTACAACATTACTAATGGTTATATCAACAGATTCTTCATTTTGTTGTAGATTATTATCATCAATATTATCATTATTAATATTCTTATCATCATCTTCATTTAAATTATCATCATCAATATGATGATTATTATTATGATGATTCATATTATTTACATAATTATCATTATTCTCCATTAATTGTGAATTATAATTTGTTTGAATCGTTACGTTTTCATTGAAACTAATATTATCATTATTATTATTCGATGTTGTTGTTGTTGTATTCGATGAAGATGTTGTAGATAGATTATTATTATTATTGTTATTATTCACCATTGTAGTACCGTTGTGCATTGGTTGATTGGCAACAAAATTTGAAGCGGCAATCATGTTCTTCAAGTGTTGAGATTATTATTATTATATTGATTTATTGCTATACTATATATGTAAAGAACAAACAAAATGCTGAAACGATCGTTCAATAAAATCGGTCTCAAGAATTTGAAACAAAAATGATTTGAATTTATATCAAAGAAAGTTTTGACGATTGAACAAGGATATAGCGGCTTCAAGATATATTAATTTATTTAAATCATTTCATTTTTCAATCTGAAAGAATTTTATCGTTTTTTTTCAAACATGAACATAATCATCATCAACAGAATATAATCGACACAAGAATATTGTGAAAAAATGTGAATTAAAAATTTTCAATAAACTTAAAAAAAAGAGATAATAATTTGATGATGATGATATTGTCGTTGTTGTCGTCGATAAATCGTGGCTTTTTGTATTGTATAATTATAGAAAAAAAATACTCATATGAATCAAATTATGAAAATTTTTTATTCTGTTATTTATGAAACAATGGATATAGAAATTGATTCAAATTGGATATCTGGATGAGAAACAAAAGCAAAAAAAAAAATATTTTCGCGTTTTGATCAAAAAAAATCTATGTGTATTTTTTATATATTATAAAAAAAAATACACACAAACAAACACAAACACACACACGCACAATGCAATACATTGATGTCTGTCTGTCTGTCTTCTATATTCCAGAAGAGATCAAAAGCATTGACGAATGTAACACAGTTAGCACCCTCTTTTTAAATCCATCACACACATATATATACATATATATACGTTTATTATGATGAGTAAACGCAAATGATGAAAAGGAGCAAAGGAATTATTAAAAGAAACGAGATAAATACAGAAAAAAAATAAAGTTGAGTGTGCCGGAGAATCCACATATGTTGTTTCATAATTAAGACCACTACTACTACTACTACTATATTTTATGCAAACAACAATAAAGGTGGCCGGTGTGTGTGTGGATCAATACAATCAACTGTGTATACAACACAACAGATAGAATATGAATGAATTGAATGAATGAAATAGCCATGAACATTGTCGTCGTTGTTGTCGAAATAAAATACATTTGGTCACATACTTTATGACTGATCCATTTTTTTTAATATATATATTTTTTATAAAATTCTTTGCATATTTTTTACGTATATATACGGAAATTCTAATCAATCGATTATCAATTTTTCTTCTGATTGTATATATAAAAATTATATTGATTTTAAAATTTTTATTCAATAATTAAATTTTAATTTTTTTTATCTTTTTTTTTGGATCATTTATTTAGAGATTTTTACAAGAATTTTTTTTTTGCATTATTATCACCAGAATTTGATGTGATTTAAGAAAACAGATTTTTTGTTTTCATTACCATTTTAATTATGAGACCATTTTTTTTTTTGATTACGGATTCAATAAATGACAGTATTCATGTGAAAGAATTTGTTTCTATATTCGACTACAACAAAAAAAAAATCAACAAAACAATCTGGAAAATCATATGTGCAACATATGATAAAGATTTAATAAATATCAAACAATCAACAATTAAATTATATAAAAATGAAAGAGATAAATAGCTATAATGGTAATCAATCAGAATCAATAAGATGGCAAATCATATAAATTATCTATTTGGATAGGAAAAAAAATTTTATTAAAAGATTTTATTCAAAATTTTTAAAGATTTAAATTCTGTTCAAGAATCAACAGCGCCACAGTAACATTCTTTACTAAAGACCCCCTTTGAATCATTTTATATATAGCAAACACAGTATTTATTGAGCCAATGAGTGAATGTGTGTGTGTGTGTGTATACGAAAAAGAGAGAGAGAGAGCGAGTGTTGTTACTGCTGCTGAGCAGTCTATTGCTTTTATTTGCTTCTTCACTTGATGATGGTTGGCTCTCTGTCTCCCTCGTTCTCTTTCTCTCTGGCTGCCTCATTCTGTGGCTGAATCTTATCATCAAAATGGCCGAAGTGTTGTTTTTTCACTCCCAAATGGAGTGAGTGAATCTTATTTGACTCGAATATAATCTTGATTACCGCTTCAACGGATAGAAACATCGACATTTTATTGGTGACGATTATTTGGCCGGCGATTTTTTTCCACGGCCACGCAATCCCCTAAAAAAAAGAACGGTTTTTTTCAATACATGTAAAACCTATGGCCCATGAACTCAATCATCATCAACAACAACAACAACATCATCAATATATTTACTAGCATCGAATATTGATATTATTATTATCAACAATATAATATTGAAATTGAAATATATACCATTTATGTGTACCATAATGCATTAGTCTGCTCATTTTTTTTTCGTTGTTCACCATCGTCTTCATTTTGCTTCTTAAAATAAAAAAAAACATACAAATAAACATAAATTACTACACACAACACGGCCATTATTTACCACAAACAACAACAACAACAATTGAATTTATATATGTTTTTGTCTTTCGATTCTTGTGTTTTTTTTTGTCGATACTTTTTTGTTTTGATTCAGTTTCGACTTTATTAATTATTATACAATAATATAATATTGACAAAAAATATAAAACAATTATCACTAGAATCCGTTTGATCGATTCATCAGAATTTGTTTCCTTCAAACATCGTCATCATCATCATCATCATAAATTATCACCAATAAACGAATCATTTGTTATTTATTTCTATGTGTGTGTGTGTGTGTGTGATTGATCAATTCAATATTCAAAAAGAAACAACTTGTGAATATTTAAGATTTTTTTTGTTTTTTATGTATAAATATTCATAGACAAATTTTTCAATCTCAATGATATTTCAGACTTTTAACAATAAATTAAATGTAAGTATATACATGGAATCATTTCATTTCATTTTTTTTGTTGTTATAAAATCATTTTGACAATCACTATGATTCTATATCAATTTCATGATTTATTTTTTTTTGAATTTATTTATCAAAAAAATTTTAGTATAAATAATTTACATTTTCATCTTGATCTTGATGCTAAGATTTTTATTATCAACAACATTCATCATTCAATCGCCAATCATATTATGGGCCATGTGCATTCAATTTTCTCATTATTTATAATAAAAATCAACTATATGAATTTCGAAAAACATCTATTGAAAGATGGATGATGTGACAAATAGTGGATCATCACTATCATCCAATAATAACGGAACAGGTTCAATTGTTCCCCATCAATTTATATTAACTGGTGGTGGTGGTGGTGGTGGTGGAAGCGATGTTGTTGGCGCCAGTGCCGGTGTTACAGCTGGAACCATCAACATGAATTCCGATCAGCAACCAAACAAAAGACTAAAAACAAATGACTCTTCAGATTTTAATTTGCACATGTTTAATAATTTACCTAATGAATTATCATCTAATAATGTTGTCGATAATAATATTATAAGCAATGTTGTTCCAAATATTGTTAACAATCCATCCACGACTGCCACAGTTAACATGCATAGTTCACAGACAACTATGGCTGGCCATCAACAACAACAACAGCAGCAGCAGCCAACAAGTCTGCCACATCTTCAAAAGCCCATACAGAATCCCACTCAATCGCAAATTCAGCGAACAATATTAACAAATTCACCTACTGGCATGACTCTTCAACAACAATTGAGAAATCCTCCTATGCAGCAACAACAACATCGTTATGCATCACAACAAGGCGCCAATTCTACAATGAATGCACCTCAAGTTCAAATCATGTCTCAACAACAAGCCCTACAACAATTCGGTTTCAATAATAGTCAAGTTGCAACACCAAGAATAGCTCAACAACAACAACAACCACAACAGCAACAGCAACAATATCGATACATGTCACCGAACCCAAACCAAATCAGTATTTCGCAAATGCAACCGCAAGGATCTCAACAAAATCAGATTCAAAATCCTGGAGGATTCACCACAACAAACCCAACCATTCAACAGAACCATATTAGATATCCTAATCAAGCACAACAACAACAACAACAGCAGCAGCAAAATCCGAACCAAGGGCCTAATCTGTTGAATGCTGATGCTGAAAAACGTAAATTGATACAACAGCAATTGGTTCTTTTACTTCATGCCCACAAGTGTCAAAGAAAAGAAGAACAACAACGACAAAATGGCACCGAACCTATGCCATGTAATTTGCCGCATTGTCCCACCATGAAACAAGTTCTTGCACATATGAATAAATGTACTGCTGGTAAGTCAATGTTCTTTATAATTTTTTTTTGTTGTTTTTATAGAAATTTTCAATTATTATTAAAACTTTATTTCTCAGGTCGACAATGTACTGTTGCACATTGTTCGAGTTCATATCAAATTATAAATCATTGGAAAAATTGTAATCGAATCGACTGTCCTGTTTGTAATCCCTTGAAACAAGCGAATAATAGAAAACCACAGGTATTTACTAGTCAATTCATAAAAAATGTTTATGGCAAAACTTATATATTGATTATACCATGATTATTTGTCAATAGCAACAGCCTCAAATGTCTCAGAATGCAGCCAACAACCAGAATGTGAATAGTACAAATCACAATTTGGTCATTTCTCAAATGAATACAAATAACAATACCATAAATACACAAGGTCCCCAACAATCTCAAGCCCAGACATCTTTACCTCAACAACAACAACAGCAGCAGCAACAACAACAACAACAACAGATGCAACAGCAATCAGATATGCAAAAAGCATATCAATCACTAGGTCTTCCTTATAATAGTAATTCAATGTTTCAAACAAATTCTCGATCATCAAACGTGAATGCGACACATTACGCTTCTAATGCAAACCCTACAAAAGATTGGCAAAGTAGTGTTAATCTTGAGTTACGTCAGCATTTGGTTCAAAAAATTGTTCATGCCATTTTTCCAAACTCTGATCAAAACCTATCTGTTCACGACAAACGATTGCATAACCTTTACTCATATGCAAAAAAGGTCGAATGTGATATGTACGACAAAGCCGATTCCAGAGAAGATTATTATCGTCTTCTTGCGGAAAAAATTTATAAAATTCAAAAAGAATTAGAAGAAAAACGGCAACGAAGAAGAGAACAACAACAACAACCGAATGTATCTGCTCAACAACAGATGAGCAACATGGTTGTACCAAATACTCGATCACCGATGCCCAATAATATGCAAGGATTGCAAAGTCCAACCAGAGGGAATATGGTTGTTTCAACCAACAACACAACGATGACAACAAATTTCGTGAGTAATCAGAATCAACAACAATCTGCTGCTGGACAACAACAGCATCAACCAACATCGGTGGGTGGACAATTATCCAATCAATTTTTTATGCCGACCAATGTTAATCAACAACAACAACAACAGCAGCAGCAAGGACAACAAGCATCGCCGATACCACATCAAATAAATCAGACAAACCAATTTAGACATACTCAAAACCACAATCAAAACAATTTTATAAACAATTCGACTTCGAATAATTCCATTGTTCTAATTCATCAGCAACAGCAACCTAATACTCCTCAACAAACCTTTTCGAATCAATCTCAGACAACTCCTCAACGTTCGCAACAACAGCAATCAATGTCAACAGCGACGATCACAACAAATTCTACCAATATATCAACTAATATAACGAATATTCAACAACAACAACAGCAGCAGCAGCAACAACAACAACCGTCGCTTATTGGTCAACAACCTAATCATAATCAGTTGCAATTAAATGAATGCAATATTAAGACTGAAATGATGGATGATACAATGTCAACAACTTGTAATTCACAATTACATGTTGGCACAGATTTATCCAATGAAATGGGTGTTGATAAACTATCTCATTCGAATAATATTTCAAATGTAAAAGCGGAAATTAAAGAGGAAAGAACTCAAATGGATGAACAAAAACCAATTATCGATAATTTTCATTCCCCTGTTGGTTCAAAGAACATTGATAATACAATAATGAATAGTAGCGACAATAGTGGTGGTAAAGGTTCAGGTAAAAATAATTCAAACCAAACTCCCGTTTCTTCAAACCTTAATGTTTCGTCAATTAAATCGCCTGGTTCTGCCATTTTCAATGCAGATTCAAAAAGTGATATTAGTAAATCTGATCTAGATAGTTCATTAGATACAAGTACAAATCCGTCATTCTCATCCACTTCTACGACTGTAACGACAAAATCATCAATATCATCATCATCGTCATCAAGTGCTCCTTCCAAGAAGAAAACTTTTAAACCCGATGAATTACGTCAAGCATTGATGCCAACATTAGAAAAATTATATAAACAAGTACCTGAATCGATGCCATTCAGGCAACCTGTAGATCCTGATGCTTTACAAATACCTGACTATTTTGATATAATCAAACATCCAATGGACTTATCAACTATCAAGCGCAATCTCGATACTGGTCAGTATGAAAATTGATATTTTCAAAAAAAAATGACAAAAATATTCTTTATATTTCTTTAGGACAATACACCGATCCTTGGCAATATGTCGATGATGTCTGGCTCATGTTTGATAATGCTTGGCTATACAATCGGAAAACATCTCGTGTATATCGTCATTGTTCTAAGGTGAACATGATATAAAATCAGTTAATATTATGATTTATAACCGATAAAAAAATTGTTCTGTTACAATAGTTGGCCGAAGTTTTTGAACAAGAAATTAATCCAGTGATGAGAAAATTGGGATATTGTTGCGGTCAGAAATACGTATTTCAGCCACAGATTCTTTGTTGTTTTGGTAAACAACTATGCACAATACCTCGTGATGCCAAATATATGCATTATCAAAATAGGTATATTTTCCAGAATAATTATTCAAAGATTATCCTCACAACGAATATTTTCTATATAGATATACATATTGTATGAAGTGCTTTTCCGAAATTTCTGGTGATAATGTCACAGTGGGTGATGTACTTGGCCTAGAGCCCAATTCAACAAATACGCAAACCATTCCAAAAAGTCAATTTGTTGAAAGTAAAAATGATCATCTTGATTTGGAACCATTTCTTGAATGTAAAGAATGTGGTAGAAAATTACATCAAATATGTGTTCTACATTTAGATCAAATTTGGCCTGAAGGGTAAATAACACTGGCTTTTGAATTTTTCAATTTTTCTGATCGATCATTATTGCATTCTCCTTAATTAGATTCACTTGTGAAGGATGCTTACGTCGTGATGGAAGAAAAAGACGGGATAATAAATTTGGTGCGAAACGTTTACCTCAAAGTAAACTGGGAACATTCATTGAAAATCGTGTAAATAATTTTTTGAGGAAAAAAGATTGTGGTGCTGGAGAGGTTTTTATTCGTGTCGTATCTAGTTCGGACAAAATTGTTGAAGTTAAACCTGGAATGAAACAAAGGTGTGATACTCATTTTTTCTTCTGTTGACAATAATATATAAATATATATCTGTCTGATTTTCATTCAGATACTGCAACGGTAAAAGCGACTGGCCAGATTCATTTCCTTATCGAGCCAAAGCATTGTTTGCATTTGAAGTCATTGACGGAACCGATGTTTGTTTTTTCGGCATGCACGTTCAAGAATATGGATCCGAGTGTATGCCACCAAATACCAGGTTTGTTTTTATTTTTTTTTATTATTAAATTGTTCATTAAAATTTTTTTTTCATTCCTTAGACGAGTTTATCTAGCCTATTTGGATTCTGTATACTTTTTTCGGCCTAAACAATATCGTACGGCAGTCTATCATGAAATATTACTGGGATATCTAGACTATGCTAAACAATTGGGCTATACGATGGCTCATATTTGGGCCTGTCCACCTTCAGAAGGTATTTTTTTTAGAAAGTGTTAATAACATCGAATGTACTAATATTTAATTCGTTTTACTTGTGATATTTTTAAGGTGATGATTATATATTCCACTGCCATCCACCTGAACAAAAGATACCGAAACCCAAAAGACTACAGGAATGGTATAAAAAGATGCTTGATAAAGGTATCATCGAACGTATCGTTCTTGATTACAAAGACATTCTAAAACAAGCAACAGAAGATAATCTCAAAAACGCCTCCGAACTTCCTTACTTTGAAGGTATGAATTTATATTTTTGATTTTTAGGTTTTTACCAATTTTTTCGTCTACAGGTGATTTCTGGCCAAATGTCCTGGAAGATTCTATCAAAGAAATCGAAATGGAACACCAGAAACAACAACAATTAATTGATTCAAATAAATCAGATTCGTCTGGCAACGAAAAAATTATGGACGATGATTCAATAGGTTTGTTTAATGTTACTGTATAACGTTACTGTACTTATTAATTAATTGTTGATTAAATGCAGTAGAAATGATCGATTCGGTTGACCAAAAAGACGGCGATGGTAAAATAAGCAAAGACTCTAATAACTCTAAACAACATAAAAAAAATAGTGCCAATAAGAAATCGAATAAGAAACAAAATAACCGAAAGAATAATGTTCATTCACGTCTAAAGTCGGGTCCATTGGCTAATCAACCTCAAACACAGGTAAGGCTTCATTTTCGATTTCATTTCAAAAATCTTATAATTTGTCTTTGAATAAAATTAGCTAACACCTGTGCAACAGTTCGATGCCGAATTAACTTCAAAGATATTTGCTAATATGGAAAAACACAAAGAAGTTTTCTTTGTCGTACGATTACACTCAAGTCAATCGGCAGCAAGTCTCCCACCTGTCAATGATCCTGATAATCTGATCAACTGTGATCTTATGGATGGACGTGATGCTTTCCTTACTTTAGCACGGGACAAACATTACGAATTTTCTAGCTTACGACGCGCTAAATTCTCTAGTTTGGCCATGCTATACGAATTACATAATTGTAACAATGAACGCTTCCTATATTCGTGCAATAGTTGCAAACGTAGTCTGGTGGAAACAAGATATCATTGTAGCCATTGTGATGATTTTGATCTCTGTGTCCAATGTTACGAAAAAGATGGCCATCAGCATAGAATGGACAAAATCGAATTCGGTGATCTCATGAGTAGCGTTGATGGTGACGTAAGTAATGTGGCTGGCGCATTGAACTCTAGTTCCGGAGGTGATGGGGATGGAAATAATGATCCAAATGCACCTGGTTCTAATGTTGGAACTTCCCCAAGCGAAACACGTCGTCAATCAATACAGCGGTGCATCGAAAGCTTATCACATGCTTGTCAATGTCGTGATGCTAATTGTCGTCGTCCAACTTGTTTGAAAATGAAACGAGTTGTTCAACATGCCAAAAGTTGCAAGAAAAAGAATGTTGCGAATCAATGTCAAATTTGCAAACAGCTTATCGCTCTCTGTTGTTATCATGCCAAACATTGTCAAGAACCGGGCAACAAATGTCTTGTCCCATATTGTCAAAATTTCAAACAAAAAATACAGCAACAACAAATCCAACAAAGATTTCATCAAGCTCAAATTCTTAAACGTCGTATTGCTTCCATGTCTATGGCTATTCATTCTCAAAGTTCTCAATCGACCAGCAGCAATAATGGAACTACGTCCTGTCCTCCCCAGCCGGTAAGACATGTTTTTAATAATTCTTGTTTTTCATAATAAAATGTTTTTTTTATGATTTAGTGTCATATGAAACCGGCAACGGCAACGCCTCCTCCTGCTGGAGCTTTACAAGCCGCTGCCGCTGTTCAAGCCGTGGCAAGGCAACAACAAACCACCCAAAATATGTCACCAATGTTGGGAAAAGGTGGAAAACCAATGCTGCCTTACATGTCATCACCTTCACCGCAAATATCTAAACCTCCTTCCATGACTTCGAATCAACCAGTAACGATGCAGCCGAAAATGGGTCCACAATCCGACATGCAACAAAGTTCGCAACAATCTCCACAACAATGGTTCAGTTCTCAATCTCAACAAGCTCGATTTACGCGACCACAAATTAACACAATGCAATCCCAGACACAATTTTCACAATCGCAGATGATGGGCATGCAGCAACAGCAAACCCAAAATATCGGAAGTAACCTGCCATCGTTGTTAATGTCTAATCAAAACATCCAGCAACAACATCCGCAACAAATCGGATTGAATCATCAACAAACACCACAGCAGCAGCAACAACAACAACAGGTAATATGTCAATTAAAATTGTGCTAAATTGTAACCATTAACTTTTGATCAGATGACCAATCCTAATATGTCACAACAATTGAGCAACCAGCCTAACCAAAATAATTATGCTCAATTGATAAAAACTTTCAAGAATTCAACAACGAGCACCAATCAAGAAGTGATGTCATTTATTAAGAATGATCCTAAAATGATGGCAACTCTAATAAGAACACAACAACATCCATCTCAGCAGCAACAAATGTCTATGCAGCAAAATGTAAGTTTTTTTGTTTAAATTTTATTTTAATCAAACATTCAACGATATTTTCAATACGTGTGTACAGATGATCAATCAACAAGGTTCGAATATGGGTTCACAATTATCTCAAAACCAAAATTGGTATGGTCCTTCCCAGGCGCAATCACAACGAATGATGAATCCTGGACAACGACAATTGAATCCTCAAACTAGTCCACGTGCTTCAATGATGATGAATACAGTACAAAATCAGGCACCTTCACAAGCTTCACAACATCAACAAGTTTATCCGAATCAACAACAACAAATTCGTTTCAGCTCAACGAATTGGAGCGGTAATTCTCAACAACAAAGCTCTCAACCACAAAGAATGCCGATGTTACGCGGCAATCCGAGTCAAATGAACCAAATGAATACTGTACGTTTCATTAATGCCCAAAATACCTCAGGCGGAATGATGAATAGCCAAAATGATGCGTCACAGGAAATGTTCTATCAGCAATCAGATTATGGTCAGATGTCTATGAATCAGCAACCGGAATTGACTCCTCAAGAAAAACTTTCAAAATATGTCGAAGACCTATAACAATCATCATCACTTATCTAATCTGTTTGAATATCATTCAAGTGTACATATGCATTTATTTTGAAAAGTAAAATCATGGCCGATTTTATTGAATACGATCCTCATCATTTTTCATTTTATTTGTTCATCATTTTATCTTCATCTGTACACATACCTATTCATCTTTCTTTTTTTTTTTGGTTAATTTATCCATTTTTCTTCCGATGGACTGTTTACATCCATCTGCATTGCAATGATGGTGATGATTATTATTCAGTGAATTGATAAATTTATGATTTTTTTTCAATTCCGACCTAAATTTGAAAAAAAATCACAACTAATTCTTCAATTATACTTCTGTACTTATAAAAAAAACTTTTATCTATCATAAGTGAATTTTAACAAATTGAATTCATTGGTCCTTCATTTCATTTCGCTCTCTCTCTACACATATTGAATTTTTTTTTTCATTCAATCAACACTTTGTAAATAATAATTTAGTCCTATTAAGAGGTTTTTTTTTGTTAAAAAAAAATCACACTCCCACTACAATTGGCCTGCATGAGGAGAGAATATTCTCTCTTTATATGATACAAAAAAAAATAATTACAATGATATCTAAAATGTTATTTTGTACTTATATTTCGTTCATTATTCATACACTTTTTTTTCGTCTATGAATCAATCACACACACACACACTAAATCATCATTCAGATATTATTGTAATAATAAGTTTGTTTTTTTTACAGACTTACAAATACACACACACATACACACCTTATATATATTAATATATTTGGTTTATTATTAATTAATTAATTAATTTTCAATTTCGATTAATAATTTAAAAATGATGATATTAATTATATGTAACAAACAAAACGAAACGAAACGAAACGAAAAATTACAAACACTTATTGTAAAATGTTTTTTTTTTTTTTTGCTAAAAACAAAATATTTTATCGTTTATTATATATCAATAATAATTCACAATAAATTTTGAATTTTAAAAAATAGAAAATACTTTATATATATTATGAAAATATAAATATAAAATAATAATAAAGTCTAAACAACAATAGAGAAAACATTTTCTTAATTTTCTTGATGATGATTGAAATAACAAATTGTTTGATGACTATGGTTAAAAATCAAATTGTTGAATCAAACTTGTTCAATCACCCTTCCATTTATATATTCATGTTGTAAATCATCTTTTGTTGTTGTCTCTTGTGATGATGATGATGATGATGATGGTGATGATTGTATTTGTTTTTGTACAACAAAAAATTTATGTTTATTGGTTAATAGTCCCCATATAACGGCAATAATTTCAATGATCGCTTTGAGCGGTATGGTCAGTAAAGCAGCTGCCAATATAATGCTATATTTGATGTATCCGATTTTTTCAATCTCAAATGATTTAAATACACCGAATATATATAAGTAGAATGTTAAAGCACCAACAAATGTTGATATAAAATTACACCAATCACTTGCCGGTAATGGATATATAATGGCAAAGACTAGATTGGCCAATGAAAGCGGCAATGTAGCCCAGGCATATAATGACATTGATAGAAAAAATTTAATCTTTAACGGTATGTTTTTCGAATGAACAACCAAGAATATTCCTTGCAGCCAACGTTTTCTTTGCTGTAGACAATCCATCAAAGTAAAAGGTGATTTTTCCCACATTTCACCTTCAATAAAGTTGAATGTATAGCCTTTTTTAAAGGCAATCATTGAGAAATAACAATCTTCGGCGATGGAACCATCAGGTCCATTATCAAAGCTTACATCCCTTTCGGCTCGACATAGTGTCACCACATAAGAACCTTTTGATGATAAGATCAACGTAATTACGACTGTAACAAATAATCGAATCTTTACCTTTCCAGCTGAAAATTGGCTTATGAAATACGTAAAACTGAAATCTCAATTTTCCCATATCTTCAGCTACGCGAAACGCATCTGATAATGTGGTTAACCAATTTACCACTCCTTCATTTGCGTATGTGATCAATCCTTGACCGAAATGGTATTTACCATCACAAATAAATTTGACTATACCGGCCAATGAACCAGAAGTTAATAATGTCTCTTCATCTAAATGGACAATCCAATCATTGTCATTTAAGCTGTTTACATTATCTTCGAGACAATATTGAAGAGCACGTGCCTGATATAACGAAAAATAGGTCTGATTATAATTTATTTTTGGATTTGAAAATCTCCTACTTTAAATAGAGCACCAGATTTTGTCCGATAAGATGATGGAACAACAGTCAAACGTATACGGGGGTGTTTAGGCAGTTCGAATGATTTATCAGAGACAATTTCAATAATGAAATTTTCAAGGCCACTATCTAGGCAAAGATTAAGATTTCTTTCGACATTTTTTGTAACAAGTTCAGGATAATCGCCCCGAGTCACGGTTCGTATACAAATAAAAGGCATCATCAAAGGTGTTTTATCCAATTTCGGATCTTCAGGAAATGCATTGAAAAATATTAGACCAAAGAAATTGAATAATACTTGTGGTAATGGCAGTAAAGTTAATAGACGAAAAACATAAAGAAACCATGCTAGATATCGTCCATAACGAACAAATGGATCAAAGTCGCCAATATCATCATCGGTGTACCATAATTTCAGGGCACCACTTTGTATTTCAAAATATATGATGATTGAAATTAATAGTAAACAATGAAAAATATGTTTGTGCGTCGAACTAAACTTGAACATTTTATTCTAATATTTCAATCGGGCTTATAAATCGACATGAAAGGTTGAGTAGACAATCACAGATATTATTTGATTCGGTAATGATGAGTTAGCAGATAAATCCATTGATATAGAAAATCATTTGAAATTCATGAAAAAAAACGATTTTTATCCTGAATTTAAAATCTACATATGTTGTAAATCAATTCAACGCCCTAGTAACGTTTATACGATCCAAGTAACAGTTAGAACTATCATTGTTCAAACATTTCTTAATCGCAAAACGCGCGCGAACAATCATCAAAGTTTCAATGTCACATACACACAAACACATCTGTTCCAGAAAATGGGAACCCGCCCATTATTATTTATTATAGCAATTATAATATATTCAAGTTTGCTTCATTCACATCAACAGATGCTAAACACATTGTTCTTATAAATAATGGAATTCATTGTTAAATTGTATCTAAAATGGCAAAACAAACAACCAATATATCAACAGAATTTCAATGTATTTATTGTAAAAATTACTCTTCAAGTGTAGACGAATTAAATGCCTTGACTGATAATCGATTTGCTCCAATTCATGGATCAGATTACGATGATTTAAATCTAGAAATCACCAGATTTATAATTCATGATCAAACAGGTTTATGTTCGTTAGAACATTCTTCATTGGAAAAAGGTGAACAAATTTATGTTTGTGGTTGTTTGAGGAAAATATGTTCAAACGATGGACATGATGATTCAACGATCGTAAAAAAGATTGGCCCGGTGAATGAATGGTGGTTTTCCGGATTCGATGGCTTTTCTTCACTATTGATCGGAATCGAAAGCCAATATGCGTGTTATCTGTTAAAATTTCCACCACATGATAGCTACAAAGAAGTGTTTGAAGAATTAAATTCAAAAATGATGTTGACCAAAAAAATCATTGAAATTATTCAGGAAAATCCAAATTCTGATCTCGATACACTATTATCTACATTGGAAAATCAAACCAATTTCACATCATCTTCCCTGTTGACATCAATCAATTTTATAGTCAATCAGATAAAAAGCTATGATTCTTGTCGAGATTCAGATGAACTTTGTCTCAGTGATACCTCGATATTCAAGATTTTAAATGATATTGTTGATTCAAATTTTTTGTTTAAAGATTTTAGTCTAGATAAATCGATTCAAAGTTTCAGTGATCAAAGTGCCGTTTTAAATATTGTGAATACGAAAATATCGCTACAAATATTCGATCGGATATTCAATAATATTATTCGTCATAGATACAAGTGTTCGGAACAACAAAATGTTTCTAATAAGACGGAACTTTTATCTAATGTAAGTATTTGAGAATCTATAAAAAGTGGAAAGAAAAAATAATATTTCTAATATTTTAGATCGAAATTGGTACTTTCATACGATACAAGATAGACAATCATTATGAATATGGACGAATAATTCGTAAATATCCAGATTCCAAGTCTTTAGTTCATTTTAATCATTATGTGTCTGGAAATAATACTATTCTCGGTGAAACGATATCCAAAAATATTTTATTTGCATCAAGAGATTGTTCGGATATTCATTTACCTTCGTCGGTGGAAATGATTGATGTTAAATTTATCGAATCTTATCTCAATACAACTACAAATGAGTTTAATTATCATCAAATTTATGACCGAAAACGATGTGTTTTTGAAAACCTTACCAAATCTTCATTGGAAATTCATTGTTTTGGTTGTGAAAAAATTTTTGAAACACCATATTCGATTGGCGACTGTGTATTATTGCCTCGTTATGATAATGATATAAAATTGCCTTTATACACTTATTTTGATGATAATAGAAGCCAACAACATTCAAATGATAGACCATTTGATCCACAATTATATCCTGAAAGGCGACGAAAAAAATGCCGATCTGATTTAGATGTTCATAATCCAAATGATTCAATTTTGTATGGTTTCAACGTAGGTTATATTGACGAAATCATTCACAATGAATCTGGTAATCAATTAAAGTTGAATATATTCTATAAACCGGAAAATATTTTTGAAAATTTTGAAGATTATCAAAAAAGTGATTGTAATTTGTTATTTTGGTCAAACCAAACAAATATTGTTCAAGCATCAAAAGTGTATCGAAAATGTCGAGTGATTTTTGCCGAAAATATTACAAACACATTGGATCAAGATGAATTTTTCTACTTCAACCATTGTTATGATCATATAAATGGACAAATTCATGATGTATCAGATTTATTGAAAACGAAATTTTTTTCAAAATCAACCGAATCAAATTCCTCGAAAAATTGTACAATTTTAGATCTATTTTCCGGATGTGGAGGTTTGTCCTATGGATTTGCTTCTTTAGCTTCGAAATTGTATGCTATTGAAAAAGATAGACAAGCAGCACAAACATTTAAATGTAATTACAAAGATTCTATTGTTTTCAACGCTGATGCTAATTTAATTTTACGTATGCTCATTAATAATCAAGATGAATTTCTATCACAAAAATTACCACCACCAGGAAAAATAGACATAATCATTGGCGGTCCACCATGTCAAGGTTTTTCTGAAATGAATCGATTTTCAAACACAGAATATTCATTATTCAAACGTTCTTTGCTTGTGTGTTATCTGAATTTTCTGGAATTCTATCGACCAAAATATTTTCTATTCGAAAATGTTTACAATATGATTTGTTATGGAAAATCATTGATTTTTAAAATTTTCTGCTCTTTTCTCATTCAAATTGGCTATCAAATACGTATTGTAATTTCACAAGCTGGATGTTATGGTTTACCACAAAATCGACGTCGACTTTTCATTGTTGGAGCCAAATCTACGATTAAATTACCGGAATTCCCGTTGCCTACACATATTTTTCAACCAAATAAATCCTCTATGATATTCAGAATAAGTGATGAAAAATTCGATCCATTCAATGGTCATAGCGGCGTATTTAGAATGGTCACAATTGAAGATGCAATCGGTGATCTTATCGCTTTGAATGAAAATGATTATTTTATCGATATGGTCAGAGAATATAAAAGTGATCCTAAATGTCAATATCAGAGAAAAATGAGAAATAATAAATGTAATTTAGTCACCGATCATTATTGCAAACGGTTGAGCGAATTGAATATTGAACGTATCAAAAGAATTCCATTTGAAATTGATGCAGATTGGAGGGATCTCCCGAATATCAGGTAAGCATAATAATTCGGCAATTTTATTTGATTATTTTTTCATTCTCGATATGTAGACTCAAACTATCAAATGGTCAAATTATTGATAAATTGAAATATGAGAAAAATGTTCAAAAATCAAAACAGAAAAATACATTGATACCTTGGTGTTTGGTTCATACGGCTGATAAAAATAACAATTGGCAAGGACAGTATGGTAGACTTTCATGGAGAGAATTTTTTCCCACTATTGTCACTAATCCGGATCCAATCACATCACAAGGCAAAGTTATTCATCCAGATCAACATCGTGTCATTACCATACGTGAAATGGCTCGTTCACAAGGTTTTCCAGATGATTTTGTTTTTCGTGGTTCAGTAACAAATAAATATCGCCAGATCGGTAATGCTGTTCCGCCATTGTTATCACTGAAAATAGCTCGAGAATTTTTCAAATCAATGCAGTAATTAATAAAATTTAAAATACCAACTATAAGTTTTGATGATAGATGGCGCACTTGAAATGACACGATATTTGACCCAGCTGCTGATGTTGCATTCGTCAGTTGATTTTGTTCTTCAAGACATTGAACATTTAACCATTTCAAAATGTTACCATTGCGACAATTTCTTAAGATTTCTAGGCCCATGGTAAAAAATTCTACTCAACGTAATTCCTCACAATAGTATGTAAAATTTATGCTGTCTTATATTTCCACTAATTTTGATCATTTTATCGAAAATGATTTTAGTATCGGTTACAGAGAATTGAATTATGATGCTGCTCGTCCTGCACAAAAACTTGGAGCCGAATTGTGTGCTGGATTTATGTGGTGGTGGATCGGATGGCATTTCATAACCGATTGGCGTCATTTAGTTGGTAAATTATACATTATATTCATCGATTTAAGAACAAAATTCATTTATTGACATTTATTATTTTTATAGGTGAATTCATTTGGCCACAACGTTCAGAATGGACAAACGAAGAGCTTGGAATTCCGGAAGATTAAATGAAACACAATAAAAATAATCTAATTTGATTTGATTACATTGTTTTATTAATGCAAATACATAGTTTCAATTGAAAAAATTAAAAATGAATTAAATACTTTGTGTTTATTAATTGTTAATTATTCAATTGAAAGAAAAAGAATTAATAAAGGAATTAATTTTCTTTTTTAGATGATTCGTCAATTTCTTTAGAATCTTCACTATATCTGTCAATGATGAAATAATTTAACAATTATTATGAGAATTATTCTTATCATATCATTATATATTATTACTTACCGGATTAAACGAACAAGATCTCCTTGGAATAAAGCCGATATAAATGGGAAAATAATGCAACATGGTACTAAATAAAGCAAAGCTGGTTGTGCATGCTTCCAATAGACCATCACAGCCATGGTCAAAAATAGACCGAATATATAAGCAATGAAACTGGAATAGAAATAAACATGTCGACCACGATTCAATGAAACATCAAAACGTAATAATAATGCTATGAATATTCCTGGTATGACGATATCACCCAAACCAAGCATTGCAAATTGTGTTCCATTCACTCCATTCTCCAGAAAATCTTGTGGAAATATCAATTTAATTGGAGCATCAAATGATTTGGCCACAGTAACCATTACATCGGTACCGAATACCCAGAAAATGTCATAGACAAACAATCCAGAAAGCAAAATACATCCCGTTACAACATTATTCAAATTAATGAATTCGATTGCTTTGATTGCAAATGAAAAACCAAACAGATTGTTGGCTATCCAGTGCTATATTAAATTCAAGATAATTATTAAATTGATTTGATCAGTATGATTTTTACCTTTTTCATGATATACCAGGCACCAATACCTGAACATGCCATGAAAGCGCAAATATCTTTGGAATCAAATTCCATGTTCAACATGTCAACGGTATTTTGAGTCAACAATAAATGATATTTGTTCAATCGTAAAAACGATATGTTTCTTGATCTAAGAAAACTTTCAATAAAATCGCTGACAACTGATGCCAAAGAACACACGCCAAGTACGAGAAAATAGATGGACAATAAAAGATTGATGTGCTCTTTGGAAAAATACTAATACATTCGAAATAATTATCATTTTTTGTTTGGAATAAACGTGGACAACACATACCTTGAAAAATAAATATAGACCAAATAATGCACCACTTGCATATAATGGAAACAAAGCGGCTTCTCTACGGGACATAGCTTCTACCTGTTCGCCAGATTCCTATGAATTTTTTCATTGAAAAAAGATTCTGTCCAATCATTTATCATAAAATACTTACTCTCTGTTCACGATGATAGCCTACGGATTTGAAAGATCCATAAAAAATTGGAATCAAAGCCATTATAACCAATGATCCATAGGCCATGGCCATTCCTTCGGGTGTAGCCTTAGGTTTGATGGAGCCATCAGTTTTATTGACAAATTCTGTAACAGTAGAATTGATACTATCAACTAATTCTTTGGCTGTGGACATTTTTATAAATTGAAATATTGAATGAAAAATCGAAAAATGAGTTGGAGAAGAAAAAAAATTACACGTCGATTATTTTCATTGCACAATGAACGTTATGAAAAAAAATAGAATTTACACATTCACAAACACCATGATCGGGATCAACAAATGCATGCATGCATGTTTCCAATATATATTCATTTGAATTCTCAATCGAAATTTTGCAAGAATGTCGGTAGAATTTCCCGATTTTCTTCATTCAATTCAAAAACGTCTACAACAGGCGGAAAATAATTATCTCACGATAAACGAATGCTTGATCAATTTATCCAATTTGATTACAAGTCATGATTCTACAGCGCTCCAGAATTTTCAGTCAGAAGTTGGATCAATTATCAAAATTTTGCGTGATTTTAGCCATTATCATGATCCTAGAGTTCGTTCGACTGCTCTTTCTTCATTGGTATCCAAAAGCAATTTATAATTTTTACATTTCCCTATACTAATAATAATAAAACTTTGTAACTAGGTAATTTTGCATGAAAACAGCATCGAATTGGACATAAGTCTGTATGGCGAATTCAATGATCTTTTAAACGACGAATATGAAACAGCAAGAATTACGGCAATGCGTTTGATTCAGCTATTGAGTTGCCAATATAAGGATTGGTATGATTCAATCATGAATTCGTTTTTTTTATCTATATTGATTATTAATTAACTTTAATTTTAAAGCCTTGTTTGTCTTGAAGATGGTGAACAGATACGAATCGTTGACGATGCTTTTGCTAAAATCTGTTCTATGATGAATGATTATTCCATTGCTGTTCGTGTTGAAGCTGCTAAATTATTGGTATATGATCAAATTTGAATATGAATAAATTAAACAGTTTAATTTTTTTTGTAGGGAAAATTCAACGATATAAGTTTAAATTTTTTACATCAAACTTTGGACAAAAAATTAATGTCTGATTTGAGAAAGAAAAAATCCGCTCATCAACGTCATCGCGAAACTTTAGAAGCCGGTGAATGGTCGAGTGGTCGTAAATGGACAGACGATTCAGCATCCGAGGTAATCTATCCCGAAACGGTTACATTGATGAGCATAGGTTCGTGTGGTGCTTTTATCCATGGTCTGGAAGATGAATTCTACGGTACGAATTATCAAGATAACTTTTACTTTAATACTAACATTTCATTTTCCAATAGATGTACGTATGGCTTCATTGGAATCATTATGTAAATTAGCTCAAATCTATCCAACTTTTGCCAATCAATCTTTGGATTTTTTGGTTGACATGTTCAACGATGAAATCCAAGAAATACGATTAAAAGCCATTCAATGTTTGACGAAAATTAGTGGTAAAAATATAACTCTCAGAGAAGATCAAATTGATATCATATTGGCTGTTCTCGAGGATTATTCTATTGGAATTCGTGAAGCCTTACATTTGATGCTGTCAAACTGCAAACTTGCATCGAACGTTGCATTACGATCAACAATAAATAGTCTTAAGGAGAATCTCAAACGTTATCCATGTGACCGAGAATCTATATGGAACTGTTTTCGAAAACTTGGCCAAAACAACGTCTACTTAACATTGTCTTTGATTTCCGAGCTTTTATTGACTCACCCATTTTTCAGACTAACTGATAATCCTCTAGATGATCCTGAATGTAAGCATCGAGTCTAATGTTAATCCGAAAATTAAACCAAATTTTTGCCTTTTTCATAGATGTTGCCATTTTGATATTGATTTTCAATGCTGCCCAAGATTGTCCTATAATGATTGAATTATTGGAAAAACATACCCGAAAACATTATATCTATCTCAAAGGATCTTATCCACATCTGGTACCATCTCTTAGTCATTTATTTGATAAAACTGCTAATAACGATTTGAAAGTTGATATGGAAAATTGTGATCAATTTTTTTTGAAAATTTTTCAACGATTACATAATCTTGTTCGTGTCGATCGATGTTCTGTTAATGTTCAAATGTCAGCTTTATCAAATGCTATTAGGTATTATTTCGATTCAATAAATTCATCAATTATCATCTAATTTTTTTTATTAGTGATCTTCATAAGCTTTCGTTATTACATTCAAGCATTGAGCCTGCCTGTAAATTCTATTCCACATATCTTCAATGCCAAATATCTTTGCGAAAGGTTTGTTTATTGTTCAATGCAGTATTCAACTCATTACTATTTGATATATAATTTGCTCATCTATTTTTTTTAGATCGTTTCCAATAGCAATTGGATCAATACATTCCTAATGTCGGCTTTACAGTCAAGCGTTTTTCGTTCATCACTGCAACAGGTTACATGATAAATTATCCTTTTTTCTATATCTTTCACAAAAAGTCTTTATTTTTTATATAGCTGTTGAGCTCGACATTTACAATGCTAAATTGCTTTCATAGATTACAACCGAAGCATATAATTGCTATCCAACAAACACGAATTAAAGCCATGGCATTACAATTGATAGCCATCATCCACGGTTCAAATGTGTCGGCATTGGGTCTCTGTGATGCATTTTTATCAGAGATGACCACGTTGAAGAAATTATCTGCAGAACATAATGTTCAATTGAATGAAATCATCAATAACATGTTTGATGCAATTGCTTCGCTTAATCAGCCACGGCCAGGGACTGTTGGTCGAATTTTACAACCAATTTTTCTGAATTCATCTACATCGAAAATATGTGATCTAAGCAATATTCTCGATGATAATGTTTTACAGGATTTCAAAAAAATAACGATGACAAAAGCAGAAATCCTTGAACCGATTGAACAAATGAACAGTAGCCTTAAATTCACTGCTGGTCTTGTCTTGGAAGTACCATTCACCGCCAATCTGGAACATGTTAAAGATATTAAAAACATTCGAATAAAAGTTAGTAATCTGATAAGTTTTTTTTTTGGAAAAATCAAATTTTAATTTTACTCATTTTGGAAAAAAAATTAGATTCAATATCCAGATCAACAAATTCAATTGATTCAGCCAAAATTGAATGAATTCAGAATCAAAACAGAACGTGAAGATGATATTAATGATTATAAATTGGTGACAAAAATTTGTATCTCATCCTATGGTGTTTGGTCTGGTCCTTCATTGATTGAGATTAATTTGTTACTTGATTTTCGTGACATTTCATCATCATCATTGACGACTACACAGATCTATAGCTCATTACTGACTAAAAGTAGTGGAATTAAAAGTACACGATCAGAGGATAATCTTGTGATCGAGATATGTAAACCAGTAAAGCTAATGATACATCCAACGAAACCAAAAAGATGTGTTATTTGAATAGGAAAATTTTTTTTAAAGAATGAAAATAAAAAAAAAATGTTTGATATTTGTAATTTGTTTCATTTGCCCAGAAAAAGTGTTTATTATTTATTGAGCATCCTCAAATTGACCATTGGTATAATCCATTCGTTCCATTTCATCATCCTGTCGTTGTCGTAGACCATCATTATCTTCTTCTTCATCATCATCATCATCGTTGTCATTAGCACCAAAAAACTCGCCATGTTCATCGCCAAATGGGCTAACATCATCAGGGTCCGGATGCAACAGTTGGCATTCGGACAAAGCCTGATACATTAAATCCAATTTGGATGGATCTCCTGGAACGAAACGTAATTCGCTGACATGATTGTTGCCCTCATCATCATCATCCTCATTATCATCATTATCTTGATCTATTTAGAATCAACAAAAAAATGATTAACACTCATTTCAACATTTAGTTGTTATAACAAAAGAAAAAAATTAGATTATAGGAAAAAAAGAATAGCCATGCATGCAATTCCGAAACAAAAAATCAAATCAAGTCATTTTTTTTTTTTGGTTGATAATTTTTTTTATATATTGCACAAATATAATTTTTTTTTATTTAATTTCACCAATTATCATATCATCATATAACATATAAATCGTCATCATCATTTTGTTTCATTATGATGATAAAATGTGAAATTTGAATAAAAATGAAAAACAAATAACAAAATTTAAGAAAAAAAAAACAGTATGATTTAAAAAATGAAATTGTTACTATTGTTTGGTAATGGTGTGGTGGTGATGATGATGATGATGATGGATTATCAATAAATTTTGTTGAATAATTTGATGGAATAAAATGAATGTATGAATAAAAATGAGAAAAAAAGGAACAATAAAGTTTTTCCTCTCATTCTGTGGTCAGCAAGGATGGTTGGCATCTCCACATTGTCACATAATACAAATAACCATTAAAAAAAACAATAAAGGATTTCTTTGAATTCGATAGGTAAATAGCTCGAATGAAAAAAAATGAGCCATCTTATCTGTATTCATGTTTTGCCTCATTCAAAATATATCAACATTTATATTATATTATCAAATATAAATGAACATATTAATGATGTGATCAATTTATGTAAATGAAAAGCGTGCAAACAGGTTGTTCCATATTGGATATATTTTTAGAAAAAAAAACAAAAACAAAAAGGAAAACCGAAGACAAAAGGATAAATATTTCATCATTAAAAAAAAATTTTCGAATGGAATATTGAAAAAACCTATTGTGTGTGTGTGTGTGTGTTTGTGTGTAATAAAATTTGTTGTTGTTGTTGTTGTTTTTAAAGTTTCCCATTATTTTGGTTGATTCGTCAAGTTAATTTTCAAATATTTCATTAATTTTACATAATGTTTGCATTGATTCATTCTTGTGTCTGTGTGTGTGTGATGTATAATTTTATGAATTTGTATGATGGTTTTGCAAAAGAGAAAACGAATAAAAAAAGAGCATTTATCAACGAATAATGAAAAAATGAAAAATGAATTGGAAAAAAAAACAGGGCCAGAAAGAGAAAGATAAAAAGTGATAAACATTTCGAAATTGAAAAAACAGAAAAGAAAAAAATTCTGTATATTTATAACAAATTGAATAATAATAATAATAATAATAATCAAAACGTCTAAATAAACGATTGAAAAGAATGGAAAAACAAGAACAAAAGGAGAAAAAAAAATGAAAAGCGAAAATTGTGAAAAAAAAATTCAAAGCTAGGCTTTTGAAGGCGATTCAGCACGTGGATTTGTAGTTGATATTGAAAATGAGGATTTTGATCGATTACTTCCGCCTGTGCCACTAAAAGTAGTTGTAGTAGATATAGTGGGGCATGATCGAAGATGGTCATTTAATGCGGATGTAGTCGTCGTTGATGATGATGTTGAAGCTGAGGTTGTGTTTGTTGTCGTTGTCGATACATTTGTGAATTGACTGGTAAACTCTTTAGAGTCCATGTCCAGTATATATGGTATGATGCTATCGATTTGAACATTTCCGATCAAACCGGAAAAGAATAGATCCTCAGTCAATGAGGGCACCAATGAACGAAGAGGTATTAGACGTAATATTAGCCTTGAATAGCGATCTAATGAATTATTTTGTCTGGACGATGATGTTGTTCTTGATGAAACGTAATTACGAAGCTCATTAGCACACATTTCTTGAAATCTTTCAATTTGTCTATTGTTTAATCTGATAGCAACATTTTCTGGACTAAACAATATGATTGATTTGAGATAGGCATATTCTCGTTCATCGACTTGAAGTTTTTGAAATGTATTCACAAAATCCTGCAATTTGCATATATGATCTGTCACTTGTTTGATTCTTTGCAACGATAATGTATCTTGCTGTAAGGTAGTCTGTAAATGCGTAATGATTGCCGACAAAATAGTTGCTAAGGACATGACTTGTGAAGTTTGTGCTAAGCCCAACACGAATAGCTGACACCAACATCCTCTAATCAATGAAGTTTGCACATCATGTGACATGTTTTGAAAAGCTGCAATCGATTGTGCCCAATGTACAGACAGGAATAGTAACCGAGATGCAAATTCACAAATATATTGTAACGACATGAACGAATTTGGTGCCATCGGTGGCGCCAAATTGAATACAAAATGTTGATCACTAAGTATAGGTCCTTCGAAATCGATCAAATTATCTTGTTCACCAGTGACGCCACCAAATGCATCTATTGCTCCATATAGGAATAATGATTCTTGATCTGAAGTGATTTTGCTTCCTGAGACAATTTTAGCCATCACATCGAAAGCCGCCTTAGTGATTAATAAATTTTGACCAGAACGTTCATTTGCATCACTAATGGTTTCTTTGGCAGAGCTCTTTTCAGAATGGGATTCTTCAGTGTTAGGATCATCATCAACATCGGCTTTCCATAGCCTATCAAGGGCCGGATTTGATTGTGGATGATGATGAACATGAACATGTTGGTCGGCTGTATTTGTATTAACCTGACTGGGCACATTGACTTGTTTATTAAAGGCAATCAGATTGGACACAACATTGGCCAACGTATTAAGATCACCATTATTTTTATTCGAATTGATGGTCGTATTCTGGTTAACACAAGCGGTTGCTTCGATTATGGACAGGGCTGCTTTATTATCTAGTAAATTATTCATTTCATGAACTGTTGAACAATTTCGCAACATGGCAGCATTTCGTGGTGTTGGTGAATGTGATGACGACGATGATGATTGCTGTTGTTGTTGGTGTTGTTGCTGTTGCTGATGAATCGTCGTCGCTTGTGTCGAACGAGCTTGTGGAGGCATCAATATTGAACTACTGGTCGTCGACGCAAGTGTAACGAAATTTGAAGTAGTCGAATTCTCGAGTACCAATGGTTTACGTTCGGGCTGGCAATGATCGGCACGCATACCCATCTGAATACATTTCTGTAATCGACAATATTGACATCGATTACGATGATGTTTGGTCACCTCACATTCTTGGTTAGCTCGACAGACATAGTTGAGTTGTTTGCGGACACTTCGTTTGAAGAAACCTTTACAACCTTCACAGGAAATAGCTCCATAATGACGACCCGATGCTTTATCTCCACATACTACACAGAATTCGAATGTCTTTCTATCTGTTGATTGGTTGGCGCTTTGGTTATTGTTGTTGGTGGTGTTGACATTATTATTATTGAGGCTAACTATCGAATTGGAGTTGTTATTATGATGTTGTGGTGATCCGAGATCTAAATTATCTTTGTCATCTCCGCTAGGACTACGTCCCATTGGATATTCAGAACCCGAGTTGTATGGTGAATTAGGATAATCGACGCCCATACCAACGACAGCGCTTGGCGATGTTGGTACACTAATAAACTCGGTTTCCGGTTCACCAATACTATTCTCTGCACCACTTGAAGGGCTATCTGGCTCACATTTCATATTTTGAAATGAATTATTATTAAAATTATCATTTGAGCGACTATCATTAAGAATTGAATTGTTGACCATTTCCGAATCGTTCAAAAATTGCGATGATGCCATAATCACAGTCGAGACATTTAAACAAAATCTGGGATGGTGGCGCCTGATGCGATCAAATGATTGAAATGATGGATAACGTTCTATGAGTTGATATCATAGGATATTTGATGAAACAAATGTGAGAGTGAACTTATGACGATGATGAACAAATGAGAATGATGAACAAATGATGACTTGAAGAATTCACCGGGTGATTTCGTGTGTAAGTGTGTGTGTGTTTGTATATATAAGATAGGAGGTATACGTAAATGGGTATTTGCCTGAATTTTATAAAAGGTGTGCTTCAATTCAAGTAGATTATTATTATGATTATCAATCAGGTAGCCGTGTGTATTTCATTTCGTTTACATGAACAATGTATGTAAAAAGATAAATGATAACAATAACATTAATCGAACCAACAATAGACCGGCAAAAAAAAATTTTTTGACAATAGGACATTTGTTTTTTTCGCCACCGTTTTAAAAACAAATCATCAACAACAACAAAAAACAATCGGTAACAATTAACATCAATCAATCAATAATAACGAGTGATAATAACAAACAAAACTTTTGGATTTGTATTCGCAATTCATGAATCAAAAAATGAATTAACCAGATTAAACAAGATTAAGAGGATATATTATAACGATGAATAAAACTATTTATATGTTGTAGATTTTCTTTTTCTATTGATTGATAACACAGAAGGCATATACAGGCAACCCATACGCACAACAAGATGGAACAATTGAGTAGTATATTAAATGTTGTCGTAGAATCAATATTTTTGTTTTTGTTTCAAAATCAAAAGTGATGTAATATAAATGTGTTGTAAAATAAAAGACGAACGAATGTGATATAGTGTATGGAATTGTCAAATATGCAAAAAACAAAACAAAGAAAAAAAAACAGCAAAACAAAAAAAAACAGTAGGAAAAAAATCAAGCACAAATTCACAATAATTTTGTCGAATTCTGTAAAGCTGAGAAGTTGTTGTTGATGTTGTTGTAGTTGTTGTGGATGTTGTATGTTTTAACTAAATGAAGAAAAATTGCAAATAACAGAATTAGGAAAAAAAATACACAGGAATTTTCATTGGATATCCAAATTGACAAAGAAGTGGAAAATTAGTATTTCTTGGGTTCAATAATGGTAAATTGTCTTGATATCTTAGGGAAAAAGGGTTAGATTTGTCTGCTTTTGTGTGTGTGTGTGTGTGTGTGCGAGAAATAGAGATGTTTGATGGGAAAAGAGAAGGAAAAAATATGAATTGGATCAACTTACCACTTAAAACATTAACGTTGTATCCATAATCACCATCAATATGTGATTGTATATGTTGTGTTGCATTTTCATTATCATTATCTTCAAACATCAGATAAAGACATTCAGAATGAAAATTGTTCAAATCTCTTGATGTAGCATGTAATGAAATTTGTGGATATTCTAAATTGAAACCTTGTCCGTTTTCTGTTCGCCAGGTGAACCTAAATGAAAATAGTAATGGATTATAACAAAAAAAAAATATATCGATTTTCGATTATTAATAATAGAAAGAAAAAACAACAAGATTATTGATTTTTATTAATCATTAGTAGATCTAAACTCGTATACGTAGTGATTACAATTGCAAGTAATAAAGAATGTAAGGTAAATATAGTTGAAATAAAATGAAAATATTTACAGTTAAACGAACAAGTGAGCAAAAGTTCAACAAAAAGGCCAAGGTGGAAATGAAAAAAGGTTGCATTGACAAGAAAAAAAATATCATGAAACGTTACACAACACAAACACATACTATGTGAGAGCAGATAGAAGCTAACCTCGATATATGTTGTTGGCAATTCACAAAGCTAGTGCACCTCTCGATGACCTTTTCGACAAAGGAGGGCAAAAATTTTTCAAAGACAAAGGATAAAATGCAATTATACATCTTGTGGTAAAGAGGTCATCTTGGAAAAGGCACATACACATACACACACATATACACATACATTTATATACATGGATAGATAGATAGATAGATCTACAAACACGCTATAACATTAAAAAAAGACATTACAACATATATAAAAAGAAGCACAAAGAGGAAAGGACATGCGCGCGCCCTTAATATCAAAAAAACGGCGTCAATTTGGATATCGAATGACACCACGGGCACCACATATACCTAACAGTTTGGAAGCTAAACATACAATATACACACACATACAAATCGAACACTATTTCGGTTATAGGGGAGAAACAACACAAAATGTCTATATCATGCATGCATTTGTAGAGGTCTATTTTGAAGTATATAAAGTTCAACTTATAAAAAAAAATCATACCTATCTTCACCAATGAATAATGTTCCTTCACCAAGTAATTGATGATTCGGTTGATTTGTATTGTCTTGAAAATAAGCCAAAGTATTTGGCTCGCGATGTTTCACGTGCTCATCATTCGGTATCTCAATCGATGACAAAACAAGCATTTTTCTTTTCTTTATACTCTTTATACATGAACACGATTATGAATGAACACGTCGGGCATTCAAAAAACACACCTTACAATTATAGAATTGATTAAAGATATATATAATAGAGATGGAACAAATAGTGGTAATACCGTTTCACACACACACACACACGCACAGAAGAATCAACAATTAATATTTAGGCACAAAAAGAATGGAACAACTCAAAAACAATATAATAAGCAACAAGAATTTTGAATAACAAAAAAAAATTCACTGTTACTTTTCAATGAAATGTAAAAGAAGGATTATTTTTGGATCCTTATAATAGTGATGATGATAGTGATATTTTTTTTTTTTAAATGGCTTTGAATAAATGTATGACCAATGATAGAGTGAATGTTTTCCAATGTTGAATTATATATCAATGTTTTATTATCGATGATGATGATAACGAAGATTATTATAGGAAAAAAAAAGACAAAAGAAACAAGTTCGTAGGTCAACATTTACACCCATTAATCATCACATGAATAGAAAAAATCAATTCGAATCAAATATTGAACAAGATATCATTGCATTTTTTTTTACCAATTTGACTATTTAGTGATGATGATATATCGTAGCACAAAGATTTATTATTCAAAAAAAAAAAAAAAAAAAATGAAAAAATGAAACCAAAACTTTTAGCACATCGACCAATACACAAAGTACGCTCATAAAAAAAAGACGAAACACACACACACACACTCTTTATCATCATACACTCTTTATTGCTTGTGTTGTTGTTGTTGTTGTCGATGATGATGATGGGCCAAAATCGGCCAGAAGGCGCCACAATCCCTTTGCTCTTTCGACGACATATATACACACACATACACACACACACACACACACACAAAAAACATACAAATTCTATTTTGAAGGCTATGCGTGGTTCGCGTATAACGCCATGACATGCATATACACGCAACAGTGTTTCCACCCATAATCAACTCTATTTCTCGTGTTTATTGCAGTTATATGAATAATATACAACACAACAAACAAACAATTTGAAACTAGCCATTATCATCATCATTGAATGATGATAGTTGTAATGTTGGGGGCCAAAAAGAGATTCGGCTGCTGCCATATAACGTAACTGAGAATGGATGGGGCAAACGTCCAGCCAAGTTTAGTGAGTAATTTTATTTTTTCGTTTCACGAATTTTTTTCCATGTTACAAAATGATACGTATGTTCGTAAAAAAAAATAACTATAGTCACAATGGTATGCAACAATACACATTTTACGTTATTTCAAAATGCCGAAACATAATGAATGACGTTGCTTCATATTAATCTGTGAATAATGATGTTAATCTTTGGTAATTGGAATCATTGTTTTATGTTTAAGAATTAGCGTTATTTATATTAATGAAAAATGGCCGACTGGTGTTAGTTTTTTTTCCACATATATTTGGATTAATTCTTGGTCTCTCCGGGTTACTCAAATATAAGTTTGATTGTGACTATTATCGGTTACGTTTGGCCGACCTCAACGCGCTCATTTTACACAACACAAAATATTCGGATTGGGTTACGACGCAAGCGTTCTTGAATACGTTTTTGGATTGTCAAATTTTTTTTTTCGTGTTCACAATGTTGTTGTATGTGTATTTTTTCACACGGGTGTAACTACTACTGGGCGCCATTAAATATTACGCCACAAACATTTTCTTTTTTTTTTCTTTTCCTTTACTTCATCATAATCATCATCATCATCATTGTATGGTTTAGAAATTTATTCATTCAATGACGCCATCTTTCTGACAACATATGACATTTTTTATTTCGTATTCTCATTCATGAATCTGCAGATGGATGCTCAACATTCGTTACAAAAAAAATAAAAAAATAATTAGTCATTGATTTATTCTGCAGATCTTTTCTTATCAAATAGAATATTCAATGGCTTCATATGTTTTTCAACAATAATGATGATAATGTTTATGTTTAAAGGATTGTTGATTATTATTGTCTTTCCATTTTCTGCCTAAACGTGACAATTTTTTTTTCGAAAAAAAACAAAAAATTTCTACAATCATGTGGCCTTATATGATTCATTTTCGTTCTCGTACCTTGGCCTATGTAGCCATCATATTGATAGTGATATATTGTTGGCATCATATGTTCAATATTGAAAATGTTGCTCATCTACATTCGTATCATTTATCTCATGTAAATTTTAAACATTTGCTGATCGGTTAGTATGAATAAGAAGATATTTTTTTTGATGAAATTTTTGATCGTTTTTTATTTTGAAATTCTATAGCTTGTGTACTTGCAGCAAAAGAAGGTGGTATAGAAGTGAAAAAAGCTCGTCAATCAACCGATTTAATGATCCATATAAAGGGTAAAACTAGAGAAGGAATCGATGATATTCTCACCATTGGTCAGTTTTTTTTCTTTTAGTTTATGTTGTTGATTTTTAATTTTCATAATCTAAATTGGTATAGGTGATAAAAGGTCAAATGTTGTTATGGTCAATTCATTGCTGTATACTATACCGGGAATAAAAATCGTTTCAGAGGAAACATTCCAAAGTGATGATATGATTGAATTATTAAATGTAGAAAAATATCTACGAAATCCTGAATTTTCAACTATACCAGATGATATTGAACTTAATATTGAAGATTTAACCGTTTGGATTGATCCATTGGATGCTACAAAAGAATATGGTGAAGGTCTTACACATTTTGTCACGACAATGGTTTGTGTTGCTCGTCGTGGTGAACCAATCATCGGTGTGATACATTTACCATTCGAATCAAAAACCTATTGGGCAACTAAATTTGGTATCGATAAAAAATTATTGAGCTCAAAATTTTCATTCAACAAAAATGATCATCCTGATCAGAATTCCTCATTAGCTAGTCTTCATCAAAATGACATTCGTATAATAATATCTCGTTCTCATAAAGGTGATATTGAAAAATGGATACAAGACAGACAACATTTGTACAACAGAAACAGCAGCGGTGGCAATCAAACACTACGAAATAACGTGACATTTATTGAAGCGGCCGGTTCCGGTTATAAAACATTACAATTATTGCAAGGACAGGCCGATATCTATTTGCATAAGACATATATCAAAAAATGGGATGTTTGCGCACCAAACGTCATGGTTAAATATCTATCCATTGGTGGTGGTGGTGGTACGATGACCACATTGAAAGGCGATTTAATTGATTATAGTTTTCATTCGGATGCTCTTATCAAAGATGGTATATTTGCAACAATGAATGCCAATCTAGTCAAATGGCGTGATAATGTCATCAATGAACGTGTTTAGTTATAAAATAATTCTATGAATTATTACATTTTTTTTCAAATGACTGGCATCATTTTGTTATCCGTTTTTTTTTGTTCATTTACCCATAATGCCTTTCAATTCATTCATTGTTTTTTTTAAATTATTAAAACGTTAATAATTCATATGACAAATATCAATAGATTTTGTCCGTCTGTTTTTTTTTTTTGCTAATGATGTTGCGATGAATGTGAGTAAGGATTTGCAAAACAAAACAAAAAAAAAATCCAAATTGGAATCATTTTTTAAAGATTAAATATTTATTCATTCAAAAAAAAATCCATCTTTTTCATTCATTCATTTTATACTATATAGAATATTCTATCGAAAGTCTGTGTGTGTGTGTTGGACACTCATACACACACACACACACATTTATATATACTTTTCATATAACAACAACAAATAAATAAATGGTTCTTGTTCCAAAATTCCGGAATGCGATTGCTCCAAACTTGATCATCATCATCATCATCTTCATCATCATCATCAAAATCATCATCGTTCTTCACCGTAATGATCTGTATGTATTTATGTGTGTGTGTGTGTGTGTGTCTCATAATTTCACTCAATCACATTCATTGTTGAGTTCAAGAGTCAAGGATTCTTCTTCAAAAGATATTGTCCGATTTTTATCCAGTTTGCCTATAAAAATTGTTTTTTGTTATTATTTTCTTGTTTTCATCCAATATTGTTTAGTGATTATTTTTCCATTTGATTAATTTTATCTGATAATATAATTATGATCATCATCTTTATCTATTGTATCGTTGAAATTTAGATATTCATTTTTCAAAAAAAACCAACTACATCGCTTCCGGCCATATCATGTGTCTATGATTATGATTCACATCATCATTATCATCGCCATTTCTATTATTTGCATTGGAATTGAAACACTGGAAATAAAAATCCTAAATCCAAAAGCAAATTATTAGCAAAATTTATTGTGATTTCATCTCATCATCATCATTATAATTATTCATTGTATCATCATTGTCATCAACATCATCGTTTTTTTTCATTCATTTTTTCTAGTGCATGGCATATAGTCATACTCGTCGACATCTTAAGGCACTTTCGGAGGCCTCAAATTCCGCTGGCAATAATGGTGATGGTTCATCACAAAATGATTCCACTAATCATTGTGAAAATTGGAATCCTAATCAAATCGTTTACAATAAGGTGAGATTTTTTCATCATTAAATTTCTTATAATTTAAAAATCTTTTTTTTTTGGTGAAATTCAAATCATATCTTTTTTTTAGATGGAACAAATCATTGACAAAATGCAAGATGAACAAACTGGAGTGCCAGTTCGAACAGTTAAAAGTTTCATGTCCAAAATACCCAGTGTTTTCAATGGTTTGTTTATACGTTAATGAAATACGTTGATATTTAAAAAAAAATTAAACATTGATTCTAATTTCAGGATCTGATTTGATTGCCTGGATGATGCGTGAACTTGATCTTGATGATCAACAAGAAGCATTGCATCTAGCAAATCTAATGGCTTCACATGGCTATTTTTTTCCAATTGATGATCACGTTTTATGGTATATAAAAAAAAGAAATTTTTGTTCAATTCGTGTATTTACTTCTTTTTTTTTTTTTTTGATTTTCATTCATCAGTGTCAAAGCTGATAATACATTCTATCGTTTTCAAACACCATATTTTTGGCCTTCAAATTGTTGGGAACCTGAAAATACCGATTATGCGGTATATCTTTGTAAAAGAACAATGCAGAACAAAACTCGCCTAGAGCTGGCTGATTATGAAGCAGAAAATTTGGCTAGATTACAAAAAATGTTTAGCCGAAAATGGGAATTCATTTTTATGCAAGCTGAAGCTCAAGCCAAGTAAGATACAATTTTGATGTAGAAAAATTTTCAATTTATTTTTTTTCTTTGTATAACATTCAGAGTCGATAAGAAACGTGATAAATTGGAAAGAAAAGTTCTTGATTCTCAGGAGCGAGCATTTTGGGACGTTCACAGGCCGGTTGTATGATTATTCTAAAATCCATTTAAAGTTCATCAAATTGAAATATATTTTTCTTTTCATCATAATAGCCTGGAAGTGTCAATACTACTGAAATCGATATAAAGAAAGCCTGTCGTATGCACAAACCTTTGAAAAGTTCAAAAGTGAAAATATCAACGGTTAGTATAGTTAAATTAGTAGCCAACTTTTTCCAAAATTTTATGTTCATTAGCATTTGGCATGTTCTGTTGGTGGTGGTCGTATCAGTCCAGTAAACGAAGCAGAAAAGATTGAAATCCTCAAACGTGAATGTGATTCTTTACGTATACGATTGGATCATAGGATTGGCGGTGTAAAGATTAGCAAAATAACCGAATCTTATTCGGCATTTTATGAACAATGGGCCGAATATGATCCATTCGTAACGCCTTTGGAGCCCAGTAAAGGGGTAAATGTTTTTTTTAAATAAAAATAAAATAATGCTCTATTTTAACTGACTGATTCATTTTTTGTAATTTTTATAGACTCCACTCAACCCATGGATTAGTGATTCACCCGAATTTTGGGAAATGGAAAGACAAACGTTAGTCATGAAAAAAATTTCAATTTTTTTTCAGTGTTTTTAAATTATTTTTTAATAACAAAATAGGAAAGATGTTCCTTGTCGTCGTGTTAGACGTTGGGCATTTTCACTCAAGGAATTACTAAAAGATGCAGCCGGAAGAGAACAATTTTTTAAATTTTTAGAAAAAGAATTTTCTGCCGAAAATCTTAAGTAATTTATTGTCATGAATATATATTATATATTAAAATGAATAAATCTAATTATGAATTTTTTTCAATTCTAGATTCTGGGATGCAGTCCAAGAATTAAAGTGTGTCCATACAAAAGATGTTGCTAGCAAAGTACAAGAAATTTGGAACGAATACTTGGGTTCTGGTAAATATCTCCATTATTATCCATCAATGAATATTTTTTTTTCATTATTCTTCATCATAGATGCCAATTGTCCAATAAACATTGATTCCAAATCATATGAAATTACCAAGAAAAACATGGAAAACAATCCTAATAATCGATGGATATTTGATGAAGCAGCCGGACATGTTTATCAATTAATGAAAAATGATTCATATCCTCGTTATTTACGTTCAGACATGTATAAAGAATATCTGAACGGTACCAAGAAAAAAGTAATATATTAAAATCACAAAATGTTCAATTTTTATTATTTAATCATTTTTTTTTAAAAAAAAATTAGACTTCAGTAAAAGGTTTTCGTGGTGTGATATTCACAGCAAAAAAAGTCAGTGATCAGCTCACAGCAAATTCCAATAATCCTTCATCACTCACATAAAAAAAACTATCATAATTAACATCACCATCATCATCATCATTATCATTAATTGTTTTGCGGCCAAAATGTTCATCACTCAAAATAGACAGACTATCTGAATTCCTATTTAAAAAAAAAATATGAAACAGAAACAAAAAAAAAATAATGTTAATTTTTTTTTTCGTTTCTTGGTTGGCTGTGATGATGATTTATTCTAATTCAATGATCGACGATGACAAAGCCTGCCGACAAATCGTTTCATTTATTTTAATAAATAATTATCTTCATTTTTCTTCATTATAATTAATTTCCCTTTTCGTTTGTTTTTTTTTTTTGCAAACTCTTGATCATATCCGATTATTATTATTATTATTATATAAATAGAGAAACATTCGATTTTTTAAAACAAACAAACAGAAATGAAACAAAACAAAACAAAACAAAAAATTGAATCAAAACAAGATCTCTTCATTGAACCTGTGTATGTTGTGTTTACAGCGAAAAATATAGGAACAGAATAAAAAAAAACAACCAATGAATTTCCTGTAATTGATATTCAATTCATATAAATTCAATTGTTTTTTTTCCATCTGTTTATTTTCAAAATTCTAATCTCTCTTTAAATTATTTCCAAAAAAAAAAAAAAAATTTTCCTTCCCTTACATTCTGTGGTCATCATCATCATCATCATCATCATTCGTATCGATTTGATTCTGTTCATTTTATATAATCTCAATCAAATGTTGTCAAATATTCTTAATTCTTATTTGCGCACCCATTCACACACAGACACACCTACACACACACACACACGGACAAATGCCAACACATAAACATATAAAGATTTAAATGACACAAAATAACACTGAACATGTTAGCAATTATTTTATTATCAATTATAAATTGAATTCATTGATGATTTAAATTGAGAAAAAAAAATTTTAAATATTAATAAAAATTCCTAATTATTATGATTTAAAAAAAAAAATTTGTCTATTATTCATGAATTTCAAGTTTAACTTTTTCAAGTACATATTTTCGATAATCTTGATGGCCCCATAATCGTGCCGCTTGTTGATCCAATGGTGAATCTAGATTCGGTTCACCAAGCAATGATTGTATTGATAATAAAATAGTTCGAACATCGTATAATGCTGACCAATTTTCCTATGAGAAAAAGAAAATTAACAAATAAAAACCACATCCATAACGAAGAAAAAAAAGATGAATTACCTTTAGGATATCCAAACAAATATCGCCCATAGGACTAATATTAGGATGGAAACAATGATTTAAAAATTTTACATTCGGTGCTTTGAATGGATAATGTGCACTAAATTTTATAATCATTCTATACGATAGTTTATCATATACGGTATCTTTTGGTCCATCAATCGTAGCAATCCATCTGAAAAACATAAATATGATTATGAAGAAAAAAAAATCAAATTGATCAAAAATATTGACCTGAAAAGATTTTCACCATCCGGAAATGCCGATATAGATTTATCACCGAAGACCATTAATTCCATTAGTTCTTTTTGTAAACGTTTTACGGCGGCTGATCTATCGACATTCATGTCTTTGGATTTTGGTGAATAAATATCCAGATTAGTTAAACTCATATTTTCGTTGTAAATTGAGAAGCTAAAAAAAAATTTTGATCACAAAATGATGTCGTCTAAAGTTTGTTATACTGATGTTCAATGCAACAATGAAATGACTGATTGAGTGAAAAAAAAACCGTTTTTTTAAATGCTTGCTGCATGCAGCTTGAACAGGGTGTGTGATTTTTGAATTTTTCCATCGGCCAATCAGAAACGTTTTTCTTATTGTCAATCCATAAACAACGTTACAAATTTCAAAGGTCTATGTTTATTTGAATTTGACACGTGTACTCTTTTTAACACATTTCCATTTTCTTTTGACTAATCTAAATTCGTTAACAATGTCAGGCGGTAAAATATATAAATTCATCGATACTTTACAAAAAGTAATTATCAATTTATGATCATCAAAATATTCCTCATTTTTTTTAAATTTTCAATTATAATAGAGATTACAACAATGGAATTTTCAAAATTCGAAAAAAGGCATCATATTTGGCTATACATCAGCTTTGCAAAATAACTGTTGTTATTGTATGGGTTGTACAGAGAATTTAAATGATATTCCATTCGGAAATAATTTAATTGGAGCCTATTTTCTTGAATCATTTGATGAAGATTCGATTGTCGTTTTCTGCAACGAGCTTAGTAAAAACAAAACATCTGGTAAACTTTTGGTTTATAATTACAATGAAAACATTGAAAAAATTTCATTGTTTGATATAAAATCAAAAAAATTAATCGATTATACTATTGAAATTGTCGATCATCAAGTAGCTTTGGAGCCATTAATACAAATAAAATTGGATGTAAATTTCAAACTTAATATTTCCTTTGAAGATTCGATTCCAACCACTAATATATCTTCTATCATTGAACAATTAAATAGTTGGATTTTTCGTCTTGATATGTCTTCATTTAAAATAAATGGAAAAGAAGAAAATTTGAATGGAATTTGTATTGAAGATCTTTATAATCAAATTGAACAATTTGAAGAATTACAAGATTTACAAATACCGACAAATATGAAGAAGAAAATGATCGAAAAATCTCAACGACAATTACGTAGCCGAAAAAGTATTCTGCAATTTAAATTGGATAATAATATCGAAAAATCTGATAGCCCTGAAAAATTTGAAGAAAATCAAAAATATGATTTCATTTTCAACTTGAAGATGTTTTACTTGTTACAGCTGCAGAATAATTTACAACAATTGTATAAGATATTTATAAATTCTTTGACCAAAATGTTAACATTGATGCAAAAATATTTTGATGACAATCCAGAAAAGAAATGTCCATTACAAATTCCTCAAGTGGTCAATTTTTATGAACCAAACATTTACACTCACATTATCACCATTCTTTATCACGATTTGGATTCAATCGAAATATACAAGGATCAACGAAAATCATTACATCTTAAATATTTAGTGCCAATGTTGAGACCGACATTTAAATTGGCCAATGCCATTGGACGTGATTTTTCTGGAAAAAAATTAATGAACGTTCATGTTGGACTACAATCCAGCATTAAAAATGGTCAATGTTATATAGTTAAAGGAAAATATTCTTACCATCATTACAATCAAGATCATATGGATGATTCTGGCTGGGGCTGTGCATATCGATCATTGCAGACTATTATTTCTTGGTTTCAAATACAAGGCTATATTGATATAGAAACAGTGCCTACTCATAAAGAAATTCAACAGGCTTTAATTGATGTCGGTGATAAACCACCAAACTTTTTAGGTTCATCCAAGTGGATAGGTTCTCAGGAAGTATGCTATGTTTTGAGCCATTTGTATGATATACAATCAAAGATTATTTTTATCAATTCTGCAACCGAATTATTGGATAAGGCTAGAGATTTGATTAAACATTTTTCCACTAATGGAACACCAATAATGATTGGTGGTGGTGTATTGGCACATACTATTATTGGTGTCGATTTTAATGAAGCTACTGGTGATGTAAAATATTTGGTTCTTGATCCTCATTATATAGGTGATGAAAATCTAAATAACATACACAAAAAGGTAAGAAAATCAAATGATCTTTCAATCGTCGAATATTAATTCCAAAATTTTCTAACTTATCAAGGGTGGCTGTGCTTGGAAACCGGTGACATTCTGGGATAAAAATTCATTCTATAATCTTTGTTTGCCACAGGTGTCAGAAGATTTTTAATGAAATTTTTTTAATGGATTATATTCTATTATTATTATTATTATCTATTATAGTTATCTAATTTTATTCATTAACAATATTTTTATTTTTTATGAAATAATCTACATTGAAATAAAAGGAAAAATTTCCAGTAAGACTTCGCTTTCGCTTCACAATCAAAATTCATAGAGAATTAACGCCGGGTTTAGCGAGATTTTACTGTGCATTGAAAATTTAAAAAAAAATGCGAAAAATCATTGAAATTTACGTATTATATGAGTGAACCATGAGCAACCAACAAGCAAATTGAAAAAAGTTCGTTGAAAATCTAGCGCGCCACTCGTGAGCTTCAACAATTTCATTGTGATGAAATCTTTTTGATTTGATTGTTTATAATTGTACTTCAAATAAAATTATGGATGAACTTCTTGAAACAACTAAAGAAAATGTTCAACCCTTGCGTCAAGGAAGAAAAATAGAAGAATTAAAAGCAACATTGTCCACTGACATAATTGAAAATAATAACCGACGTGAAATGATTAAACAGTAAGTTTGTGGATCACTGAAATGGATTAATCCTTTTTTGATTGAATATTTTATTTGTATAGAAAATTCGAAAAAGATATCAAACAATCAAGCAATGATGATGATGAACTTTTCGAAACGTATGCTAAATACATTGAATGGATCCAACAAAATTATCCGCGTGGAGGCAAAGAAATAAAATTCTCGGAGATACTAGAGAAATGTATCAAAACATTTTTCAACAAAAAACGATATCAAAATAATGAGCGGATGCTATCAATTTTTCTTTGTTACACCAACATCGTCGCCAATCCACAGGATGTTTTTAAAGTTTTTTACAAGCAAAATTTTGCAAAAAAATTATCCACTTTTTATATTGAATGGGCCTACCTCTTTGAAATGCAAAATAAATACAAGCAAGCTATACAAGTTATAAAATTAGGCATTGAAAATGAAGCTGAACCATTGTCCCGTTTGAAGCAAATATTGAATGATCTTGAAGTTAGAACAATGCGTTTTGTTATTTCAAATCCTGAAGAACCTGTGAGTGAGAGAAAAGCATTAAATAAATTGAAAACAATAAAAGATTCAGAAGGCAAATCGTCAGCCCCTGTAAAAAGAACATTAATTGAAGATAATAATGGCATTGATAAAATATTTTCTGATAATATTCCTAAAAATGATAATGTACCAGTTAAAATCTATACAGAAAATGAAACTGCTTCGCACCCACCAGTTGATAATGATAATGAAGAAATAAATAAATTCTATTTCAATCAAAAATTAAAAGAAAATGAGATGAAAACCCATCAATGGAAAGGGAACAAACTCGATATTAAAAAAGCACAAACAAAAAATATCGAAAAATTTGAAATATTTTGTGATTCTAACAATGATATTGCTAAAAATACTCATTCAGATGAACCGAAATATCCCGTCGTGATTTTTGGTGATAAAGAAAAATTGAAAGGCTGGATCTTGTACGATCGATTCGATGAAATATATCGCAATGGAACAGAATATTCTCTAGAAGAAATCAAGTACCAAAAATGGGTTGAAGACCAAGAATTGAAAAAACAAAAACCAAATGCTCCTGTTGTTGATCTAAAAAATTCGGAACCAGAAACCGCGAAATTATTATTCAGCGATACAAAAAATTTATCGCAAATGATTTCTTCATTATTCAATGGTACATTGTGCAAAACAATGAATCAGACCCATTTAGAAAGATCACCAACTACGCAAGAAAAATTTGAAATATTTCAAGATGATCAAAAAAAATTGGGCTCAACCTTTAACGAAAACAATGAATTAAAATCTTGTTCATCATCTACGCCTTTTCAAAACAAGACTTTAAAATTACAACAAAATCTAGCCATGCTACCATTAAATAATAAACCTAATTATGTTGATGGAATTACAGCCAAATTAAGCCCTATTGTAGAATTAAGTCGTGAAGAATATAGTAAATCATCGTCATCTTCATCATCATCATCATCATCGTCTGGTACCATCATGAGCAGTCTTACCACCAAAAAAGTCCTTCTTTATGATAAAATTTATCCATTTGATTCTTATAATCGAAAAAAAATACTATCAGCCATTTCCGATCCTGTCGAATTTCGCATGGGTTATTATAAAAAAAATCAGATACTTCCTGCGTTTAATTTATATCAATTTTTTGAATTTTTTGGCCAAAATTATATTATTGATAGTGGGTGTAAAAGTAATACTAACGAATTCTATGTTTTTGAAAGATTATCAAATGATTTGGATATGATTACGGGCAATTCAAAACGTTTCATAAAATTGTCTCGTTGTCTGGATTATTGGGAATTCTACATCTATGATGAATTGAAACGACGACTATTTCAGAATAATTGCGGCACAGACATTGTAAGATTTTTGAAATATAATTTTAAATTAAAAAAATTTTCATATTTATTCATTCTTTCGATTATAGGAAATATCGGTGTTATCATTAGATCGGATCATTTTCTATAGTAATGGTTATATATCTTTTTACAACGATGTCGATTGGAATTTTTCCATCCAAAACTTGATGAAAACACTTGATTGTAAGCAAAGCAAATTTCCTGAAATATTCATAGCACTTGTTGCTTTAGAATTGATATTGATAATCAAAAAATTACATGAATGTGGTATTATTCATGCGAATATTTCAATCGAAAATGTTATTTTATCTTCAATGTAAGTATGCAAAAGTTTGATTTTTCATAGCCTTTCAATTTTGTCATTACTTATGTTTTAAGTGACCAAGACGATATCAATGCGTTGCCGAAACAAACATCTATTAAACTAATAGATTTTTCACAAGCGATCGATATGAAAGTTTTGCCTGATGATGTTACATTCGACATTAATACAATTAAAAATCATGATGATAATGAAGTATTCTGGGAAATTTTACAACCGAAATCTTGGAATTATCAGGTATTATTTTTGTCATTGTTTTGAAAACTTTTTAGTTAATTTCATTAAATTTTCAGATCGATTGGATTGGCTTCTTGAATTGTATCCATATGATGGCATTTGGTTTCCGATTGAAAATCAAAAAACAAAACCAGGTCATAGTAATGGAAAATTCTTTTGATCACAACCTATCTATTCTGAATCCAATATTTAATCAACTTTTAAATTTGGCTGCCAATCAGAAACCAAATCTTGACGTTCATATTACGGAATTGATCAATTTCATCAAATTAAATACCAACAAAGTAGAATGGCAAAAATTTGATTTCAACTTTCTCAGTTAAAAACATTGATTGTAAATTGATTTGTTGTTATTCTTAAAATTAATCAATGACTATTATTATCTTTGAATTTATTCAATGAAAAAATTCATATATCCACATTAATTTCAACACGAGATAGAATTTTCTTTTGATTATTTTCATCTTTGATTTGTTCGTATGTTAATAACGAAACACCAAGTTGATCCTCCTGTATAAATAAAAATTTTTGAAATTTTGTGGAAAAAAAATTTGATTTGATTCTTGACTTACTTTTGAAAATGGTTGTGCCATTTGTTTGAGAAATTTTCTGGTTATCTGTGTAGATTCTTCGATACTCAAATTTAATACTCCTTTGCTCATATTTGATTGAATCCATTTCGGTAATTTTTTTAGCTTATCTTCTCTGGCAAATCTCTGAAAATAAAAGTGACAAAAAAGGTTTAAATTTAGACATTTTATCCTATATATATACATGATATTTATATACCTTATCGGCAAAACACATAATACCATAATCAGTCTTGCCTCGAACTGCTCGACCAACACATTGAGCAGCATGTCGCATAGCATCGAATGTTAAGAAATCGCTTTCTTTTATCTGATAATTATCACATAAATATTCAAGTCGAGCTTTTAAGATTCTCGATTGAGTGTAGACAAAAGGAATGCCAAACATAATCACACATCTTCCTTTGTGATGGTCAAAATCGATTCCTTCGGAAATTTTACCACGAGCAACAGAAAGAAGCACCGCACCTCTACCATTTTCACAGGCACGAACATAATTGTTGAGCGCCAAAGATGTTTCTGAAGCATCTTGAGTTTCAATGAAAAGCAGCTTGTTCTTTTGAATAGAATCAATGATACCTTGTTCATACCAAGATGCAATTATCTGTTCCATATAAATATAGCTTGTAAAAAAACAAACGATTCCATCCGGAACAATGGCAGACATTTCGACCAAAAGAATGCCGTAATTACGTATTACTGACATATCATTACGGGTTTCAAATTTGGATGTCATAGGAACTTGATCATTTCCTTTAGTCACAATCAAAGGACAAATACATTGTCGATGTAAGCTCATGGTGAAAGTTGCAGCTACAATAGGATTGAAATCTAGCATTTTAGGATACATTTCAATAGGTGACAAAGTTCCCGATGTAATTATTACAGATTGAAATCTTTCAAAAACTGGCTTAATTGCTAATGAGGCATCCAAACAGCTGAAATGAAGAATAGGGTTCGGCACGTTAGGTGTACGATCTTCGAACGGTTCAATGATGATGGTGAATCCCCTTAAATATGTGCTAACTAAAGTAGCGAAATTACATAATAAAGTTAAAGGAGTAAAATCGGTAATATTATTCACTTCAAGAGTTCGAATTAACGATTGGATGCGTTCGGAACAAAATCTCAAAGGTTTTCGATCAATGGTCATTTTGTTATGAATATCTTTCAAGAATGCGGCTGGACTTTCTTTTACTACATGTTGAATTCTCAGACGTAATTTCATATATTCAAGAAGATATTTAAGGAATCGAATAAAATTTTCCGCTTTACGTATATTTCCCGGTAGGGCTTCATTCAGAATGTCACCAGGTAGAATAGGATTTGCCAAGAATGTATCGGTCTTTTGGGCTATATAAGCTTCACGAAGCCCCTCAACCAATCTATTATATTCGGTTTCAAGTTTGTTTTCATCAACTTCTTTGATCTTTTGGATTTCTTCTTGTAGAGTAGTTATATTAGATTGACACTTTTGCAGAATCTTTTTATTTATGGTAACACTCATCGATTCGATGCATACATTGTCAATATTATGTGCTTCGTCGAAAACGATAACAGAACTTTTTGTTAACTCTTTGGACACGAGTTTGGCGATTTTTGGGTCCAACAGATAATAATAACTGTAGACGATTACATTGGCATAAGATAAGGCCCCGCGAGCCAAGAAATAAGGACAATATCCCATTTTTCTTCCCAAATCTTTAAGATCATCAATGTTGTAAATGCCATTTGGAAAGACGAATTCGCGGCCTTCATTTTCAAATTTTTCAAAAAAACTACACAGTTTACTTGAATCATCGCGGTTCCTCTGTCGTTTATGCGATGCAGTCATACTAAAACATAAACCATCAACAGCTTTTCCTTCTTTTTCTTTGCTAGCGATCGGATGAATGCAAAGATTTTTTCGCGAAGTCAAACACAAACCAACAAGTGCATCATCATTATTAACTTCTATGTAATATTCATGTAATTTTCGTAATTCTTCAACGACCTTTTCGATTTCCGGTATCGTACGCGAACAATATATTAGCTTTTTCAATGAATTTGGATGTTGTTTCAGATATGCCACAATCAATGATAATAATGAAGTAGTTTTACCGGTACCCGAAGGCATTTCCAATACCCCATGGCCTTTGGCGTCCAGACATTTTTTCAGATGACACATATAAGAGTATTGTTCTGGATATATATAATTATAAGGAAAATAAACATCCAATCCATCTATCTTTAGCCTAGGAATATATTGATAATAATAAAGGTTAGATTATGAATTTTCAAAATTATTTACCTCATTTTCGATTTTCAATGATTCAAAATGTCGCGTGCAATATTTTTCACTATATTCGATTAATGGTATATTTGAACGGCATGTATGAGTTAATAGAAAAAATTAACAAAGCATGTGAGAGCTAAAACATTTTATTTAGTTTTGACAAGATACATAAAGTTGAATTTATTTATTTTTTGGGTGATGGTTCAAATCCAAACTGGAATTTTGGTTACTTGTGATCCTGCAATGAAACAATTTTTGCTTCATCTGGATGAGACTAATGCATTAGGTCAACGATTCGTCCTGCAAGATCTCGATGCCACTCATTTGTTGATCACTGCCGAAATATTGACTGTGTTGAAAAATCGAATTGATGATTTGATGGATCATTTTTCGTTTGTTGAAACTAATTAATTTTTATTAAAAATGTATAAAAATAGCGGCAAATCATCATCCAGAATTTCTATTACTCGTAAACAATATAGAATTCTGGATGAAAGTACTAGAAATCGAAGAAACCGGCAACATATTGAACAATTAGAACGAGATAATTTTCATGAAGATCCACATAGTAATTTGGTGATGCATAAAAAAGCACCCAAATTCGAAGATCCTACCGCACTCAATAATAATAGTAGTACAAATATCACTCCCAGACGTGTGAATGCTTACCGATCACGAATATTCACATTAAGCACATTGATCGAAGAAAATTCACGACTTTCAACGCCAAATTATTTATCGATCGCTACACGTTCGCTGAATAATTATCCGAAAAGAAAACACAATTCAAATGATGATAAACGACAATCACAATTATCTAGCACATATTTTCCGCATATTGAAATTCCTTCGATCAAACGGCATTTTTGTAGTGTATGTGGTTTTAAAAGTAGCTACACTTGTATCATATGCGGTTTCCGTTATTGTTCATCGCATTGTTTGCAGTTACATGTCGAAACACGTTGTCTTAAATGGACTGGATGAATAATGATAATATTTTATAATCTAATCTAATATTTGTATAAAAATCTTAATTCTATATTTTCTTTGTTTTTAAATAATAAAAAATAAATAAATAACTATAATTTTGTCATAATTTTTTTTCCTGGGAAATGTATCGTATCGTTTATCATGGATAGACACACACACACACACGAGTTCAATTAGACTCATATTTGTTTTGGATTTTATTCACACAACCGATGGCAAAATTGATTTCGAAAAAATCAATAAAAATGTGCATTTTTTGTGGACACGAAAATTTGTCAATACTATCACAGGTGAGTGTCATTATTTTCGATTAATCAATTTTTATCCTGTCATCATCAATTTTATTTTGTCTATTAGAATGATCAATTTATGTTAATCAAAGATATCAAACCGGCAACAGCTCATCATTATTTGGTCATACCAAAAGAACATTATTCCAATATTAAATATTTGAATCGTCAACAAATACCAATGAGTAATTATCTTATCTAATGAAAAGTGTAACCAAAAAAAAATTCCATATTTCTTATTTATCATTATAGTTGAAGGATATGAAACAAATGGGCTTAGATTTCATGGAAAAAAATGTTCCAGAATTCGATAGAAATAATTTACGGTATATTCATTTACAACAATATTTTTACATTCAATAATTGTATATATTTCTTATAGATTAGGATTCCATTGGGCACCATTCAATTCAATCGACCATATTCATCTTCATCTTCTTTATCCATATGAACAAATGAATTGGTTACAAAATTTAATATTTAGACCGAATTCCTATTGGTTTATTGAAGTATGTTTTTTTTTTTTTTTGATTAATAATGAATAATCATCATCATCGTTAATAATTCTACATATATTTATATATAGGTTGATGAAGGAATAAAATATTTACAAAGCAGATAATATAATGGGAGAAAAAAAATCGCCATATTCTCTTGTGATTCACAATTTTGCGCGCATGTTTTTCGATCTAGTTGGAAAAAATGTTATATTGAATGAAATCATTATTGATTCTCTGGATCATATCATCGCCATGACTCAATTCTTATTCATTACTAGCCGTTAGAATTTTTTTTTTTTGGGTTAGGTCGTGTTTATATATTATTATTATTAGCCGAATGTTTTGAATAATAAAAAAAAATTAAAATTTTGAAAACAAAATTGAAAATGTTATATTCTTGATTTTGTAATTTTCTTTCTTTTTTTTTTAAAAAAAAATCCTACAATGGTTGTGAATCTTTTTTGGTTGTGATTTCTTTTCTAAATGATCATCAAAATTAAAATTATAACAAAAAAAGTCTTATACTCGAATGGTTGTGATTTTTTTATTCTTCATTCATTCATTCATCATTCAAATCAATTAATTTGTTCAATTCAAAAATTCATTCAAATTTATGCAAACAAATAATGATGATGGATTTGTGGCCACAACAAAATGAAATGGTACATCCAAAATTATAATAATAAACAAAAACATGATCAACATGTCGATAGTCTTTTATCTACTATCGATGAACAAGCTATAATCTCTCGATTAATATCCGGTACAAATAAAAATCATCATCATGAATCATTAATCAATAAAAAAATAAGAAAAAATCATTATAATTATCATAATCGAAAGGAAAAACGTTTCTTCACTAGTCTCTGTATTGTTACATTCATATTGATACTTTTAATATTGATTTTGAGTAATAATTTCAATGTGATTTTACATCATCATAAATTCATATGGCACAATCGAAGATGTAATGAAAATAATGAAACCGAAATGATTCATAAAGAAAGCCAAAAAGTGCTTCCACATTGTATAATCGTTGGTGTTCGTAAATGTGGCACTAGAGCTTTATTAGAGTTTCTTGATATTCATCCACTAATCACCAAAGTGGTAAATGAGATACATTTTTTCGATGATGAAAAACGTTTCAATCTAGGTTTAGAATGGTATCGGCAACAGATGCCCGTTACTAATCAATCGAATATTGTGATTGAAAAAACTCCAGCTTATTTTGTTACCGAATCTGTTCCGGAACGGATATATGCTATGAATGCATCTATTAAAATCATTTTGATCGTCAGAGATCCTGTCACACGATTGATTTCTGATTACGCTCAACTAGCCAGTAATAAAGCGAAAAAAGTTCGACATGTAGAAACATTCGAAGAAGCTGTCCTTTATCCTAATGGTAAAGTAAATTCCAGTTACAAAGGAATTAGAATCAGCATGTATGCTGTTTACTTTTCGCGATGGATTAAGGTTTGATTTGATTATTTTTTTTTCTCCTGATAACTCTCTATTATTCATTTTGATTCAATTTTTAATATCTAGCTTTTCTCCAAGAATCAAATACATGTAGTGGATGGCGATCAATTTGTTTATGATCCATTGGCAGAACTGAAAAAAAATCGAAACATTTCTTGGCTTACCACATTTAATGCGACATGAGGATTTTATCTATAATGTTACCAAAGGATTTTATTGTATACGAATGGATAATAATATGGAAAAATGTCTCAACAAAAACAAAGGTCGTCGACATCCAGACATAAATCCAGTTATAATTAAACGTTTACGGAAATTCTATGAACCATATAATAAATTTTTCTTCAGTTTGGTAGGAAGACGTTTTTATTGGCCAAATCGATGAAAACATGCTCTTCATTCATCATCTTATTCTCAATGCGATTTTCTATGGTTGTGAAATTGTGCTTTATATAAAAAAAAACAAAATTTATTTCGTCGAAATCAATTTGAACAAAAAAAAAAACAAAATCATCATTTCATTTTTTTTTGCCATTTTCTTTTTATTTTATCATTTCGAGATTGATGAAATGGGGGGAAATGTTTACTAAAATGAATTCTTAAAAATTCAATGTTTTTTTTCTAATTATTATTATTATATCGAATCATTAATCATTCTTTATGTTATAAATTAATAAATAAGTATAGTAGAGCAGTTTGATGATTGTGACAACAACAACAACAACGACAAGGATTTTGAGTCAAGCATTTATATCGATTTGGGATTTGAGGAAAAAAAAAATTTTCTTTTTGTTTTAAGCAAAGAGCAAAAAAAAAATTGGAGCAATTATTTGGAGGGAAATATAGTAATATATATTCAATACAGATGGAAACCAATCGCATACTTGATTTGAGACACAGTCTGTTTTTGTTGTGTTTTGGTAAAAATTAAAAAAAAATGACATAGATTGGTATCAGTTTGTAAATTTGACAATTGAAGAGGATAATTTTTATATATATAGATAGAATAGATATAAAAACAATAATAATAATAATAATAACAGAAAAAAAATTTGTAAATTTGACATAGAAAAAAAAGAAGAAAAAAGATTCAATGATGAATGAAGTTTGAGCATAATCGATATACAATCGAACGATAATAAATTCAATTTTTTTTTCTTGAGAATAATAAATGATGAATCGAATGAACAATCAATAAAACCAACAAATGAACAATATATAGGTTTCAAAATGATAAACAACAAATTAAAAATGGTGGTTGTAAAATCATTTGTATATTATATAGACAAAGGAAAAATTAATATTGAAAAAAAAGTCAAAATCGACAAGAAAGACTGAAGAAAATGAATGAATGATTGAATGAATGAAGAATGAAAAGAAAAAAAATCAAACATTCTTTATATATATAATCGTGGGATTAAGTGGTATAAGAAAAAAAATAGGTAAAATGGGTAAAGTTAAGTGATTTTAAAATCTTAAAAGTAAACTTTGCTTGAATCAAGAGAGAAAACAAAACAAAAAACTTTTGTATAATCAAGTAAATATTATGATGTTTTGATGTAAAATTAAATTAGACGATATTAAGACTAGTTTCATCGGAAATTTCATAAACAATATCCGATTATCATGATGATGGTGATTATGCATGAATGTTCGTTCACTTTGCGAATTATTATGGATTATTAACGATTAGGCAGTATAGTTATTTAGTGAACGAATAAAAATGTCTTGAGGAACTGATCGTCGACGCTGGTTACCACCACCACGTTGTTTATTAGTAGTCAATAAATATTGATGACAAGTGTTGGCTGCTGTTACCGTTGCTTGGCCATGATTATTGCCGCCAGATATGTCAAATAAACTTGATCGACATGAATGATGCTGCCCAAAGTAACATGATTCCGGTTGATGATGGAACACTCTATTGTTCCTGTTTCTATTGCTTTTGCCTTTGGCATAGTTAATACATGTAGCCGTATTAAACCTGGTTGTCATTGCCGCTGTCATATTACTAATATTTGTTGGCTGCTGTTGTAGACTAGTTTTGAAATGTATATTTCCTTTTGGTATCTTGACATTAGGAAATGATGAACGTCTTTTGACAATATTATTATTATTATTATTATTATTATTTTTGGCTTTCAATGAATTACAAAGCAACAATAAGGCAGTTCCTTTGGCCGTATTCAATTCATTTCTTCGAATCATGTCAATACAACCAGGTGCCGAACCACGTCGATAGAATCCGCTCTGGGGCTGTAAAAAAAATAATGATAATCATAATTAATAATTTTTTCTTCTAAAATATTGTCTTGAAGAAAGAAATCAGAAAAGAATTCCAAAATCATTAAAATGAAACAATAGAAATTTACCTTTTCATAACAAAAATTTGGCAATATCAATGCCGGTGTAGAAAGTATTGCTCCACAATTGAATTCCGAAATAAAATCATCTTCTTCATCATCGAAATCAACATCATCATTTAATTTGACTTTTTCTTCACTATTTGTCGTCGTCATAATTATTTCTTTCGATGATGGAGGTGTTCCACAGCCATTGATACATTCAGGCTTTGAAGATTTTTCCACTGTTTGGCTAGCTTTTAATTTAGTCAATGTATTTTCAAATAATGTAATCGATGAAAGATTGAGTGGAGATAATTTATTGTATGATTTACAACGAATAGTGGATTCAATTTCAAATTTATCCGATAAAGAAATCAATGAATGACTATGTTTAATTCTTGATTGTTTTACATTCTCCATATTTTTCCACATATATTCATTGAAATTTAAATTATTGATTAATTGACGTGTAAGTTTTGAATCAAGAAATACATTCCATAGCTCGAACAAAGGCCTGACAATGTTTTTGAAAAAATCTGAATATAAAATAATAAAAGAATCATCAAATTTTGTACACATTAGATTCACCTATCAATTATATTATATGTTCTTTTTATTTCACTTTTTTTTATATACCTGTCTGAGTTTTTGAGATTGTCGTTGAATTCCTATCACACATGGGAGTGACTGGCAGTCCAAGTAATTTTTCAAAATCGCCTTGTCTATAAAATTCATTACAAATCTGTTCACTCCAACGTTGACTAATTTTCCATGGACGGCATGGATTACCAAGATCAGCACATTTAAGAGCAATTTGTAAAATGAAATATTTATGCTCTTTTTTCTCCATTGAAAATGCGTTGCCAAGTTTAATATAATTGTTAAATTGATGAATGAATTCACTTTGTCGACTAATGTCGGTGGCTAAAATTAGATTTTTCAATAAAAATTTTATCTCTTTCCATTGTTTTTCATTAAAATGATCGAATATATGTGATTCGTAAAAACATGACAATGCAAAACGCCAATGATGACTTTCCAAGACGGACAGGTTCTAAAAATAATAAAGTGGATACAAACAAAAAATAATAGAGATAATATAGACAAACAAGCATATTTAAAGTTTATAATAATAAAAATAAGGAAGTAAGATGGCATCTATCTATCATTTATGTTTACATTATGCATAGTTGTCAGATGGCTATTTGTTGCAATTAAAAATTGTTGATTAACACCAGGATGGTCTAGATCATGTGATACGGCTGCCAATAACGAACACATTGCTTCCATAGGTGTCAAATATTGTTTAAGTTTTGACTCTTGCAGGAAACAATGCATCGCTTGGGTAACATCAGCTGCATGTACCGAATTATGATAAGGATTCGTATCATGATAACCTAGCAGGGGGTTTAGTTGGAAAAAAAATTTTATTATATTCTTCCTGTTCATTAATATAAAGTTAATAATGCTTACCCTTTTCAAGATAATCTAAAAATTATAATTTAAAAAAAAGTGAATAAAATTATGATATATAAATACTTTAATATTGTAAAACACATTTAATACTTACTGAAACATCGTAAAACATTAATCAAATCAAGATTAAATATTTCGATGAAACGATATTCTTTGAAAAAATACAACAATAGACTAGATAGTGAATGACCGCTAGTCAATACATCGAATGAAAATGTATTGAAACTCCATTGATAAGAATATTTCAAATAACGTTGTGTGATACCATAATAGTATGGATCTAGTAATGGTATCGTTTCAGGATGTATACTTTGTTGAAGACTTTTTCGTCTTCGTAATGCCAATAATAGGTATACACTTCGACGATCGAGCTCATCCGATTGGCTTCCTAAAAATAGCAATTTTGAATTAATAATTATTAATTATATAATATATATATGGATGCATGAATAAGTGCAATTATGTGTTTGTCAACAATTTTTTTTTGTTTTGTTAATAATTATAGTCATCATTTTTATGATAATTACTTTCTTTCGATGATGCAAGCAATGCATTATTATTATCAACCAGAATACTTTGTTGAGCAGCATTTTGAGATTCTAAGTTCGAATGTTGTTGTTGTTGTTGTTGTAATTGTTGTTATTGATCATGACGATATGCAATAACATGACAATGTTAATTTCATACCAATATAGGATACAAATAACGTTAATGAATATGACAGAAAAAAAATCATTGAATGAATGAATGAATAAATGAATGAAAAAAAAAAATTATCCAAAACAAACCTATGGCCCATGTAAAACATAATGTTTGGTCATCCTGAGAAGTGACGTTGATGATCGTCGATTCCACTCGCTAAGGAAACATAACAAATACAAAGTATAATGAAATGATGACAATGTAACCAAAATGAAAATGATGATGATGATGATGATGATAATAATTCAAGAAAATTATTTGGAACATGGAAAAGAAAGAGAATGAAATGAAAAATTAATAAATGAATAGGATTTTTTGGGCCATACAAATTCAAGTGAATTATTTACATTTATAATAAATTGGAATGAATGAAAATATTATACACACTATACTATACTATTATATATTGTGTTAGATAATGAATGTATGGAATAATCAAAACCATATTATTTGTTTAATTGAATAATGATGAAAATCATTCCTTTTTCTTATTATCATCCTAATTATTCATTAATATAATGGACATCTAACCACATCATCATATAGCTAATAATAATAATTTACATTTTCAAACAACAAATCATATATAATGATGATGGTACATAATAAATCTTATCTTATCATTAACATTTATCAGGAACGAAAAAACTACAAATAAAAAAGATTTATTGCTTATCATTTACCGTATTATGTCCAAAATGTTGAACCAAAGTCCATTCACAAGGACTGAATTTATTGTTGTCATTTTCGAGTGAATGTCGTCGGGTTTGATTGAAACGCATACAAGTACTATATGGTATCATAATAGCAGAACACTTTTTACACTGATGGTTTCTCAGTGATGATGATGATGATGATGATGATGATGATGATGATGATGATGGATGATAATGATGATGGATGATAATTTTTTTCTTTTATAAAATTTTTTAAGTCATATGTCGATTTGTATCAAATTGATAAATGATGATTGAATGTAAAATATATATTAGATGTATTACACAATAATCAAATGGTCGATGATTGTATTATCAATTATATCTTTGTTTATAATGATAATTTTTTTTTATAATCAATATTCATACATTGATTAAATTATTTCCTTCAAATACACGTGTTAAATTAGAGATTTATTTAATTTATAAATATATATAATCATAATGACAATACTATACAAAACAATGGTCGATAAAGACGACAAATACGACGAAAACAAACAAACGAACGGATGTATGATTAAAAAAAAAATTATTATTATTATGATGATGTTGATGGCCAAAACCAAATCAATTCATTTATTACAAACAACACATGAACACATTAACAAATTTAATGATTATCAATCAAACAAAAAAAAATATTGTCATGAAAAAAATGAAAACAAATGTTATTTTCAATTTTTTGTTTTATTTTTTGTTTTTGATTGATAAAAACCATTTATATTAAAACAACATACATACATACATTATTATGTTGAAACAAAAAGTAAATGAAAAATTTCATTCATCCACGATAAATGGATGGATGAATGGATGGATTTGATTGATGTTGTTGATGATGATGAAGATCGAACCAAACGCATACACACAATGCACACACACATGCCAAACAAAAAAAAAAACAAGTCTTGTGGTTCAAAATATGTATAAAAGTTATGTTTTTTGTTGTTGTTGTTGTTGTTTTTTCGTTCGTTCGTTCGTTTATTTCATATATATCATTATCAATTACCATTGGTCAGAAGAAGAAAAAAAAATAAAAGAATTAAAGATGATGATGATAATGATGATAATACCTTCTCACATGTGTGTATTTTGAATGTGTATATTTGAGCAAAATGTTTTTTTTTCAATATATTCCAGTGACGTATATATATAAAACAATGATTCGTTGATGTTTTGTTTCATGTTCTCTCTTCAAAAAATATTAAACAAACACACACACACATACACACCTTTTAATATTTAATTTTTGTTTTTTTATTAAATGAATGGATTAATTGATGTGTACATGTACATATATATAAGATATGAAATGTAATGAAAACTTGATTTATCTTTTTATCGTCATCATCATGATCATCATATTTATACAACGGTGAAATTCTTTACACGTAAAAAAAAGTCAAATATATGTGTGTGTTGTTCACAAATCATATATATATTTTGATGATTTGTGGTTATTAGATTTTGATTGGAATTCTCTTTTTTTTTGTTTTTGTTAATTGCTTTATATCCTGATGATGACGATAATCAATTCGAATCGAATTTCATTAAAAAAAAACACACACACACATACAGGAGAAAGAGGTAAAAATTTGATGAGCGAAATGGTAAAATTTTGAATAAAAATAGTGTATAAACAAATAAATAGAGCAAATGGAGAGAAGAAAAAAAAATTTGTAAAAGAAAACCAGCAACAACAACAAAAAAAATTCAATCTCAAAAATTTAATTCCAAAAGAGCAGGTATGATGTAAACATCATCAGATAGAATTGAAAATTGATGCCAAAAAAAAAAAAAAATATATACACAACACGATATCATGGGATCATGGAGCACACACAAAACACCAACAACCAGAAAAAAACCTTTAAATGTGAATCTATTCGATTCGATAGACACGAACAGATTTGAGTGAGAAAAGAAAAAAATTTTGTACAATTTCTTTCTTTTTATTTTTTGAAATAAGGCGACAAGTCAAAAAGTCGATGAAATGTGAGTGAACTCGAACTGGAGAAAAAAAAAGAGCTTGAGCTATATCCAGAGAAACATAGGAAAACAAAAAAAAGGATACAAGGATAGGGATACCATACACATACACACACACATGCATCCATAGAAGGAAAATAGAGTGGGAGAGAGAGTGGAATACCCTGTGTGTGTGTTTGGTGATGTTGATGGAAAAAAAATTATCATCATCATCATCATTATTATTATTATTATTATTATTATTATATACCGTTAGATCGGGTTGATGAGGAGAACCTAATCTATTTTACCGAATTTTTTACATCACGCCCATTATATTATACATGTGCATTCGTTATTTTTATTCGAACATTATATATCTGTGTGTGTGTGTGTGTTTGGGTATACATTGATCTAGTTTTTTTTCCATCCTGCTAACCCACTCTTTCAAATTTTTCTTGTATATTTATTATTATTATTATTATTATTTGAGCATCATCATTCTACAGTATCATTTCTCCATATATCTTGGCAATATCGATAAAAACAATCAAAATCTATTAAACTTCCGTTCGAATCTCTGTTCTCTGTAATGTAAATTTTGATTTATATGTTGGTATGCGTGTATGTGTGTGTGTGTGCGTGTGGAAGAATGTCTGTATTTCCGGGTAATATATGATAAAATAAAAATCTAACGGCAATGACTTCAATTCTATCCATTGACAATTCTATAGACGCATGACAATTTTTTTTTTCTATCTAGGTTGAATATACTTTTACTTATACACAAATAATATATACAAAAAGCGTCCTAAAAATGTGTTATCCACTTTCTTTACTATTATTTATTGTTTATTTTTCTTTATTTTTTTTTGTTGGCCAAATATTCAGTTCAAAGAAATAAGGCGAATAGTTTGGCCAATTCTATAGTTTCTGACAATGCGCTCAATTGCTTGATTCTATGAATCCGAATGTATGAACAGAATAAACGGTCCGGAACCAACGATCATGGACTATGATGATGACGATGACTATGATGAACAAATCTGTTTTTTTCTCTTGTATTTCCCTGTCGGACAAATAACTCGGAATTCCTTCAATAGTTCGTAATCGTCTTTAGTCCGTTATTTGGATGGCCTGTCCCTGACTAATAAAAAAAAATGTAACACCACCACCACTATACTAGCTGACATCGATGATGACAAAAAATGAATGGATCATAAACCTTGGACCGCCGAAGTAAACGAACGAATGTATACAATTATACGATCCAAATCATATATGACGTCGTCCATAACCCACGCGATTCTTGTTTCTTGGTCATGGAACTACGTCATCATGACATGGTTTGCACATGGATAATGAACGATATACATACATGCCGACAAAAAAGATTTCATCGATTCTTTGCTTGATTTTATGATCATTATATTTTTTTTTTTTTGTAGTTCACATACACATACACACCCACATTCAATATATAATATATAGAGTAGTCATATGAATCAGTGTATGTCATGGATTCTGTCCAATGCTATTCTATACACAAAAAAAGAACTATGAAAAGAGAGGTAGAAAGAATTTTTTTTTATTCATTGACCTCATTTGATCATTCAGGGATGAATGTGAAAGAGAGAGAAAAAGGAACAAATATTAGTGATGATGACGGTGTTGTTGGTAAATTATGATTAGTATAAGTAACGACCGATAGCGATGATGACGATCACGCTGATGATGATGATGATGAAGAAGAAGAAAAAAAATGAACAAATTCGAAAAAAAGGTCGATGATAGACATTAATGTAAAAAAAAAATTTGGAATAATCCTGTCTATAGTCTGTCAAAATAGAAATAATAATAATTCATTCATACATAATATCCGAATTCGAACGTTAATGAATGGAGCTTAATGAATTCAATTTTTTTTTCTCTATTCCACAATTTTTCTTTCGCCCAGTTTCTTTTTCTAATCTGGGCGTTTTCTTCTCACTATTTTCATTATATTCAAAAAAAAAAAATGTCGAATAAATTTTTCTAAATCTATAATGGAAAAAAAAGAAATTTTTGTTGTCACATTGAATCGTGAAGTGTGTTGAGTAATTAACGAGTGAAAAAAAAATTGGAACATCAAAAGAAAAAATTTAGTGAGAATAAATGTAATAACAAACAAAAAAATCAAAACAAAATCAAAAGCAAAACAAAAAAATGTTCATTTTGCTCCAATTTTTTTTTACTTGCAATTTACAACAATAATTAGGTGAAAATTAAAATTAGGATTTAATTTTATTTCATCATCATTATGAAATATAATATAGACACAGAATATGTTCATATTATATGTAGAAAAATAGATTTTTTTTTCTTTTTTTCTAAAAATAATCAACATCCAAATGGTCGGCTTGAAATTTCAATTTGTTTTCTTTGTCTTTGTTTATTTGTAAGTATATTACTGTTATTGTCATTTCTGCCATTCGATGAAGACCATTTGAATTGTGATGGGTGAGGTATATGATTCTGATGATCAGGATGAACATATGAACAATTGAATGTTTTACAAGCTGATCCATAATGGCAAACAATCTGATAATTAAATTTATTAAATATAACTTTTTCACATTCAATGAGATAGTATGTATGTTACCTTTGGATGAATAAATTCACAATTTGGATTTGCACATTTTGGAAAATATTTACATGTAACATTATTATTATTCGGGTTCATCATCAATTGGCAGCGTTTAATGTTAGCTGTAAACGTATGGAAAAATGGGCAATCTTTCCGAGAACAAACGGAATCATATTTGCATATCGGATGTATGTAAAGACATTTGTCACCAAAACGACATTGAGGAAACATACTTGAAAGTAAAAAAAAAGTCATTTGATTCATGATTATTGTTCAAATCAAATTAGAATAATTTATAATAGCCTTACTTGCATTTGATGAATGGATGATGGTAATCACATTTATTACCATTCATACAGGATGGCCAATACCGACAACGTTCGAATTTATTCGAACCAATATCTGCAACGGAAAATTTTTCTTTTTTGTTCATTGATAATTGATCGATATTCGGAAGATCTTCATTCATAAGTTCAGGATCAAGTTCTTCATCCATCAAAAAGAGATCATCATCTACTGTTTTTGTGATGGGAAAAAAAATTGTTAGAATGTTTAAATGAAATTCCATACTGATTCATTCTTCTTACCTTTGAACATATTTTTCACACCATCTAATGTTACAAAGAATTTTGTCTGCATTTCTTTATTGTTATCAATGAGGGTTGGCTTTGTAACAACAGTTTCATATGAAATGGATTTTTTATTTTCTTTCAATATTGAATCATCAATTTCATCTTCCGAAATTGAACGTTGTTCCTTGTTATTGGGTGGATATTTTTCCGAATTACTTTTGATGATATTATTAGACACAGCACGTTTACGTAATGCGGGACGAGATTTTTGATTCTCATTCTCATCATTCTCTTGGTTTTCTTCATTGTTAACAAGATTGACAACAGCAGATTTTAATTTTTTCTTCGGTATTCGTTTCGATGCTTCATCAGCATCTATTTTATTAGCTATTTTCCTTTTATTCGTTTCACTTTTCACGTTCGCTTTCTTGCTATCCATTTCACTTGATTTATGATCATTTTCTTTCGATTCATTCTTATCTTCTTTGTTTCCTTTTTTGCCCAATTCTTTGTTACTATTTTTACTCTTTGAATCCCTTTTTTTCTGTTTATCAATATTCAGATCAATACTAGAATCATGATTCGATTGTTTTAACTTTGATAGATGTTCAAATAACCAGTTGACAAAATCATCGGAAATTTTTCCCAAAAACAAGGCAAGATTATGCTTCATTTCATATTTGTTTTTTTGGTTGATCACCATAACGATGATATAATCAATCAATGAACTCCCTACACGTGGAACAATAACAAAATTAGAAAGGAAAACAAACATAAAAATTGAATGGAAAAATTTACCCAATTCAGTATTGTCCGGATCAAGTTCCTTGAGTTTTGCAGTAACGCTGGCCTGTATTTGAAAACGAATGATAAGACAGTGAATAATAATACAATTTTTTCTTACTTTTAATTCATCAATAATTTCACTGCTGGCTTCCATAGTGTTTTTTCTTGTATTTTCGGTAATCGAAGCGACTTTATAAAGAGTTAAATTAATATATAAAAAATCGAAAGTTTTATTTATTTATTTTGTCCAATAGAAAATTCAATTGTTCCAACGGGGATTAAATGTGCGTTTTGCAATTTTTTTTTACTTCATAAAACCATAAATGAAAAAATTTCAGCCTTAGTCTCACTCGAATCTTCTCAAGGATGGAAAAAAAACATCGATTGTTTTATATTTCGCTCAAATAATCGATGTATAAAAATTTTTTCCATTAATCGACGATAGATGTCATTGTAAAGTTATTTTGTGAGCCAATTTTAGTTGTGACGTTATTATGAAATTGTTCCACTAAAATCATCTTGTGGATATTTATGTACGAAAAAAAAATTAGCATTTTAACTGTAAACATCAACAGTTATAACGACCATCCCAATAATTTATGTTTCAATTTTCGAAAAGTAATTCGAATTTCTTCAATAAATCATGTTTAAAAAAATAATCAAAATAATATTCATGATGATTAAATCTGGTTATATTCACTCGAGATGATTATATACTTTGTCGCGAATATGTTGTTCTCAAGGAATTCTTATCGATCCGATTTTGATTCTATCGTCACTGAGAATCGATCGAATTAAATCAAGTGAAAATTAAAATTCTAAATATCGATTAATTACGATGATTACAATCGAAATTGGCAGCTATTTTTGGACGTTGGTTGTGTATACATCTTCATTGTTAATATCGTTGATATTTATCATAATTTGTTGTGTTTGTAATCCTAAATCAAAACGTTTCAATAAACATAAAAGTTTCATCTTATCACATGAATTTCTTGCTGAAAATGATGACCAAATAGTTGATCAAAATGGTCGAAATAATCAGGATTTGACATCTACAACTCGTGTAATCACTAATCAAGATGATATGATAAGCATAGTGAAACATATATCATTAAATCGCGCCTTACCAGACATTCCACAGACAACTAAATCGGATAACGATCACATACAGCCATCAGTTCTGTCAGCTAATTCTTCCGTCATTGAAATCAATGCTGATGCTGATCCAGTTTATACATCAGCAGATAATAATAATATCACCATTGATAATAAAAATGAAGATAATATTCAAAATCATGCTTACGCACGTATTCGAAATCTGATAACCGATTCTTCAACAGAAAATGATACCGATGATTATTCCGATCCGAGTGTAATTGTACAGAATGCCAATCCATATCCATCACCTAATCATTCCCATCAACATCATCATCAGTTAGTTGATCCTGATAATGATAGTTATGAGCATCCTATTTCACCATCCGAACGAATGATTAGGTCTGAAAATGTTGTTGTTGAATCTGTTGTTGAAATGTTGAATAATCAAATCGAACCGAAACGGGAAATTTCATACAATACCATTTCTGTTCGAGAACCATTAGCTAAAGTATTGGCTGAAAGAGAAAATAATAATAATGTTGAACATCACTATAATGAAGTTGAAGATGATTCAGAGAGATTGTCATCATTCTATGAAGAAATCAATGGAGGTGGTTCAGCTACTTATTCAAAAATTAGTGAACCACCATTAATATCAGCATCATCGATTGCTCAAAATAATTGTCAGCCTTCAACGTCATCATCATATCATCAACAACAGACACAACAAAAACCTAACGAAATTAGCATGATGATCAATGATTCAGCAAACAATTTGCCTTTATATGCATTTGTCGATAAAAAGAGTAAAAAACTTGGTAATAATGATTTAAATCCTGTTAGTACATCGATAACTGGAGCCGATGTTTTTGACAATCTCTATACAAAAGTAATGAAACCAAAAAAAGAGACATCATCGGCAAATAAATCGTTACAACGGTATTCACCACCACCACCATTACCTCCACCATTGAATAAAGATCAAACAAAAGTTCAACAACGAAATACAATCATATTCATTGGTGCAACATCGACTACCACGATGTCAACACCATCAGCACAAATCACAATAAGTGATGAAAGAGATCCAGGATATGAAACAGTATACAAAGAAATCAATCAAAATATTATTAGTGATGATCATCAGGATCAAATTGATTATGGTTATGAAGCAATTGCCAATGATCCTGCATATGAAATTGTTTCAACAGCAATGGAGAATGGTTATGAAACTATACAGAATAATTATCATAATGATGAATTAATCGATCAAGGTGATGATCAATCGGATCCTAATTATGAAATTATTTCAAATATAAAATCAACGACAACAACACAACAACAGCAACAATGACAAACAATACGACAACAATTATTATCAATACCGGTTCATCATCAGTACCATCCTCATCATCGACATCAATTACAAATATATTCATGAGCAATAATAATAATAATGAAAACAATAATACTAATAATACTCGATCGACATATTCATCGTCAGATGATAATTTTGTTATTATCGAACATTTATGATGATGTATGATGACCGTCATTGTTTCAGTATTCATTTTTTTTTTAATTTATATCATTAACATATCTTTCATCATCGTTATATTTTTGTCCATTTTCAAACCAATCAATTTATATCGACATATATTTTACATTTGACCAAATGTATTTCTGCATCATTTTTTTTTATTGTAATTTAAACATTGTTGTACAGCCACATTTAATGAAATGCATTTGTAGTTTTTTTTTCTCCCACTAAAATATAATTTGATTAAAATAAAAAAGTCAATTTTATTTTTGTTATAATCGGGTAATTTTTTTTTAGGATTTAAAAGTCTTGATGAATACGTACATTGTGGTTGGTCGTACAAAATAATAATATTGTTGACATCAATATTGATTGTTTCGATTATCGTTTTTCCATTCACATCATCAGTATTCGATATAAAATTCTTTAAAAAAAGTTTTTGATTTAATTTTTTTTCCCCATTCATCAATGATGATGTGTTTGTTATTAAATTTTTTTCAAATGAATTATTGAATGAATAACGAGTGAATAAAAAAAATGCCCAAAAAACTCGGTGTAAATACCAAAGCTGTGGAAGCAAAAATTCGTAAAGAATCAGCAAAAAAAGCTAAAGAAGAACAGATTCAAAAACAAAAAGAAGATGAATATTGGCGTGATGATGATAAATTGATTAATCGAAAACTTGAGCGACATCAACAACGTGAATCCAAAAAACATGAACAAGCTCAACGTAAAGCACAGAATCGTGCCGCATATGAAGAAGAAATGAAAAATATTCCAAACACATCGGCCAAGACTAAGGATAATGCGAGTAAAGTGACAAGATCGCAAATACAAATGTTTGTCGATAATAAGAAACAAAAAGAAGCTGATAGTGAATCCAAAGAACGTAATAAAGAACCAACACATCTTGAGGTTCCATTAGAAGAAAATATTAATCGATTACAAATCGAAGGTGATGAAGCCCGAAACATCGATGAAGCCATCACAATTTTAAGGTTTATTATAAATAATAATTTCAACTAGAGATTTCTAATCATGATATTTTTCTTATTATAGTAATAATGAAGCAGAAATTGATCGTCATCCGGAACGACGAATGAAAGCTGCTTGGGCCGCATATGAGGAAAAACATTTGGCTCGCATTAAACAAGAGAATCCTTCGTTGCGATTATCACAACTGAAAGAAATGTTAAGAAAAGAATTCATTAAATCTCCGGAAAATCCAATGAATCAGATAAAGGCAAACTAAAGCAATTTATGATGAGAAATAATAATTTTTAATAAAATTTTATTTCAAAATTTATGACCGGTTGTCGTGTTTGAATCACACATTTTTAGTTCTTTCATCAAATCATCTAATTGAAACATGAGATTTTTTCGTCGATCTTGAAGACAGGTCAAATATGTTTCAAGATCGGTTTTTTTCTGCCGTAGTGATGAAAGTTCAGCAAAAAAATTTTCATCACAATCCTTATTGTTCGAGATGAAATCAGCAACAAAATTTCGATTTTGCTCTTGCGATTTTTTTGATGAGCTTAGTTCCGAAATGTTTAACATTAATTGTCGATTTTTTTGTTCCAATTCTGTGATAATTTTTTCATAGCTTTCACTATCAATACAAGTGAATGTCGTACCATTTTTATTTGATGCTGGTTCATCTCTCAGAATGTTCAGATAATGTTCAATAAGTAAATGTTCGTTTTCAGTTTTGTTTCCATCGATTTGCACTTCTGAATAATTGGAACATAAATCTTCCAGTTTGAATTCATTATTAGCAGTAGGGGCAGTTTTGTTTTTATGATAAACTTGAGGTGAAATGATATTTGACAAATTCAATTTTTTAATAATCAATTTATCATTGTTTTGTAGATTAAAAGCAGATTCATTTTCTTCTGGTTGTTGTTGATGTTTGGGAATAAGTTTGCGAAAAGATCTTCGAAATGATTGACGTAAATGTTTGCGTGTCTTATCAAACAAATATTCTTTACATGGATGGAAATCTGGATCGTGATTTTTTGTGCTCTTACCAGTCCAAAAACAATCTTGACATTGATTATAATTGTGACAGATTTTACATTTATAACGGAAGCCTACCAACGGATTTTTATGGCAAGAATCGCATGTAATATTATGGACAACATTTTCCGAATCAAACAATCGATGATAAACGATTATCCAGGAAATTAAATCATTTTGATTGTCAAAATTTGTCAGGGTTTCAATGAAATGTTTCAAATCAATCAATACGGTAAAATTGAATATGGATTCTTGGACATAGATTTCATCGAAATTGCTATATTCATTTTCAAAATAATTGCAAATATCATTTAAATATTGCATAAATTTGGTAAAACTGAATTCATCAAGAAATCCATTTTCATTAGCCAACAATGTGAAAAAATATTTCAATTTGTTGGAAAGAAGAGATGAACACAATAATGTTAATGCTATTTTGAAGGCCAGAACATTAATATAACCATCGGATGCACTATATATATAGGATAAATCATGATTTGTAATTAATGAAAATATATAATTACAAAGGAAAAAAAATTCATTACTCGTTAAACATTTCCAATAGCCAATTATAGATAAGGACAACTGAATAATCAATATCAACATCTTTTGAAGATGATGATCGACGACTTAAATGATGAAAAATTGAATATAAAATTGAATGAATTTTATCATGTGAAATAACTGCATTAAAATCTGATGAATAGCTATTCAGACCGAATTCACGGAATGCCTCGATTGTATTGTATAGATCGATTAGATAAACTGAAAAATTAAATTAAATTAAGTTTGAATAAATATGATTTTTTTTTTAAATTAACACTTACATTTAGATTCTTTTTGTAAAAATTTTAATTTTAAAGCAATTCTATATGGTTTAAACCGAATGCTATCATAGTTTGCAACTGTTTTCAATGGTGGTAACAATTAATACAATAAATTGTTAATAAATAAATAAATTACTCTATTACTTACTAGTTTTTTTATATCTTTCAACTCGTATTTGAGTGTTTGAATCGTACATTTTTTCTTTTTTTCGTGCACAAAATATGATTATCGTGATTGATGAATCTGAAAAAAAATCTGTAGCAAATAAATGCCGATTTATATATAAATTGATTAGAGCAGCAATATAAATAAAAAAATTCCAAAGATAATAGAGTCTCATAGAGAGCGTAATTGTGGACACACCCACACACTAACACATATTAGATCGTGAGTGTAAATAATATACTTGGATTGGATACAGATTTATTTTATTTTATTTTTTTTTTTTTTTGCTGATGTGAATTCATCTTTGTCATGATGGTGATAATCTAGAATTGAATTTTTTTTCAATCAATATCATTATTATTTTATCATATTAAGATTCTTTTTTTTATCCTGATCACATTTTTTTTAAAAAAATGAATCTTTTATCCACTCAATTATTATCATCAATAATTCTTTCATTTTTCTCCTCTATAATATGTATGTCGGAGAGAGAAAGAATCACTTTAAGGTAAATAAAAAACTTTGTTTTTTTTCACAGAATTTTACTAATATAAGCTTTGTCGATTTGTAGAAATGAAGTTCGTGAAATGTTTACACATTCATATGATTCTTATATGAATTATGCTTATCCAGCCGATGAATTGATGCCTTTGTCCTGTAAGGGACGTTTTCGTGGTGTTGAAATCTCTCGTGGAGATGTTGATGATGCCTTAGGAAATTTTTCTCTTACATTGATCGACACATTAGACACTCTAGCGGTAATTGAATAAAATTTCATTCTAGTTAAATTTAAAAATTATAATTATTACAGATAATGGGAAATTATTCGGAGTTTGAAAAAGCCATAAGTCTGGTGATCAATGATGTAACTTTTGATTCCGATATTGTTGTTTCAGTTTTTGAAACGAATATCCGTGTATTAGGTGGATTACTATCAGCCCATGTTCTTGCTCAAGATATTCAAAAGAAACACCATCTTCTCGGATGGTATGATAATCAATTATTATCAATGGCTAAGGATATTGGCCACAGACTAATAGCTGCCTTCAATTCAACTACAGGAATCCCTCATCCTAGAGTAAATTTTATTATAACTATTGTATAACAATTTTAAAATATAAATCTGTGAAATATTTTCTAGGTCAATCTTAAATATGGGATGAATTCTTTCAAAATTGGTCCTCTCAAAGAGACTTGTACAGCTTGTGCTGGATCAATGATTTTAGAATTCGCAGCACTAAGCCGATTGACTGGCGATTCTATTTTTGAGGTATATGATGCGTATTTATCTTAATTCCATTCACAATTTTCAATATAATTCATAACAGATAAAAGCACGAAAAGCAATGGATTATCTTTGGAGTCAACGACATCGTCAATCAGATCTGGTCGGAAACATTATTAATATTGATACTGGAGATTGGATTCGTAAAGAATCTGGCGTAGGAGCAGGCATCGATTCTTACTATGAATATTGTCTTAAAACATACATTTTGCTAGGAGATGAAAAATATTTAGATCGTTTTAATCGCCACTATGCTAGCATTATGAAATATATTAGTAATGGACCTTTTCTTATCGATGTTCATATGCATCGACCACATAATCAAGCAAAGAATTTCATGGATTCTTTATTAGCCTTTTGGCCTGGATTACAAGTGCTAAAAGGAGATCTAAAACCGGCAATTGAAACACATGAAATTTTATATCAAATTACTCAAAAACATAGTTTTCTTCCTGAAGCATTCACAATGGATTTCAATATTCATTGGCCTCATCATCCATTACGACCTGAATTTATTGAAAGTACTTATTTTCTCTATTTAGCTACTAGAGACAATCATTATTTGGATGTTGGAAAAGATGTATTGAAAAACTTGCAAAATTATACTCGTGTCCATTGTGGCTATGCGGCTGTGAACGACGTACGGACTAAAAAAAAGGAAGATCGAATGGATTCTTTTTTTCTGGCTGAAACACTCAAATATTTATATTTATTGTTTAGTGAAAAACATGAAATTGGTAAACAATTATTAATGAATTGTCTATATACAATATTAATTTTCACAATTTCTCCATATAGAATTTAATTTGGATGATTATGTGTTCACAACGGAAGCACATTTTCTACCACTTTCATTGGCCTATGCGAACAATACTTATAAAAGTTTTTCCAAATTTTCACGTAAAAATTATCTATTTTCTGATTCTGATTACAATTGTCCTACAACAAAGGAATCATTGCGAAAAAGCAATCTTTACGACAACAATATGGACAATTTAAGTTATTTTAAAATATTACGAATGCAAGTACGAGATTTAGTCTCGAATCGTGATCCACGTTCATCGAAAACTAAAATTTCCCGTCCACCAAGAATACGAGCCGCACAATTTTCAGCATCAAAAAGTGATCACATAGATCTTGTAAAACAATTGGGCATTAATGTGATAATACTGAAAGATGGTCGCGTTAAATTGATTCATGATTCTACAATGGCTCAATCATTAGAAGCAGCTGAAGAAGGTGTTCATTTTATGCAAGAAATGATCTCACTATCACAACAACAGCGGCAATATGAACAACGATTGCGTACAGTTTCGTTCATTCTTTCCAAGACCATCAAAGTTTCATTATTGGCTGGACCAGCTCAATTTGGTTACGATTTCAATTCCGATAAAAGCCACATCGAAGGAACGATTATCAAATTGAATCCATTTGATGGCTGCAATATTGACGAAATTACTACCGATATTAAAAATCAAATCGTATTAGTTCAAAGAGGCAATTGTATGTTTGTAGAAAAAGCTCGAAATATTCAAAATCTTGGAGCCATCGGTATGATTGTGGTGGATAATGTTGAAAATAGCAGTTCAAAAAATTTGCCAATGTTTTCAATGTCCGGTGATGGAATAAATGACGTTAAAATTCATTCCGTTTTTCTCTATTCAGAAGATGCTAAAATTTTGTTTAACGCAATGGAAGAAAATCCAAACATGAAAGTCAAATTAGATATTCATCATGACGAGGAGATTGTTTCAGTTAATGGATCCAATTCGAATAATGAGGATGAAAATGATTCAACTCAGACTTCCACTGTCAGTAACAATTATAATATGCAAGATATGATATCGAATTTGTTTAAAACAGATAAACTTAGATTTGATCTATTATCGGTGATAAATTTTAAAAATTTGAATGCCGATCATTCCAACATGTTCATGTCGTTGTTAAAGAACATTGCTCTTCCCATTGTAACGAAAATGAAAAATGAAAATATTGAATCTGATAATGAAAAAAAAATCGAAAACATGAAATGCTGGAATCCCCACCGAAAATCTAATCACTTTATTCATTTCATGAAGAATTCATTATATACATGTTATTAGAAGATAACACAATGTGATATACAATTTTTTGTTCAAGTGATAATAATTATTAATCAAATCAATCAAGAATTATATTTGCTTTTACAAATATATATCTAATATCTAATATTATTATTATTATTATTACCAATTAATGTTAATGTCACTAATATTGAGAAAAACAAATTGTGTACATAAATTTTGTATTTGTATAATCATTAACCAATAATCAATTTTGTATAATATTCACATCATTACGTGATTCTGATTTAAGTTTAACAAATTCTTTTGCTACCTCATCATTAGTTCGTTGTGATAGAATTCTTAATATTGTCCAGCCAGTTTCATCCAGATGAATTCTTTTGGCTAATGGTAGCCAACAAGAACAACTTCCTTGATCAATAATATCTTTCAATTGTATCACAGCGATGCCAACCAAACGATCTTCTCTTGCAAAACAATAATCTTTTACAACGAATTGTAATTCAAAGCCAGAAACTTGATTTTCATTACTGACCAAACTAAATGAAAAAAAAGAATGATGGAATTTTTAGACAATACGATAAAAGAAAGTCATTAATCACTTACAAATAGAATATTTCATTATAAGCCGGAGACCAATTATTATGTTTGGATTTGGTGGCATATCTTCTTTTTTTGTCACTTAAATTGGGTCCAATCATACTAATTTCAACGAATGGCTTGAACATCGTATTGAGTGGCCATTTGAGCTCATTACATGCTATGACTTTAATCGAGATAGAAAAATATTCCATATCATCTCATGATTGAAAGAGTCAAATAATAAACCTACTTTTAACCGTAACTTTGTGCTCTCCAGTTCCTGGATGTGTGAATAGATCAATTTGAATCGATATTTCACCGACTGGTCCATCCTCTTGTGTAGCCAAATCTTGTGAACTCTGTGTAGCTATAAAAGTTTTGATCAACGAATCAGTAGTTTGTGTATAAAGTGATAAGGCATATTTCAATGACTGTAATTCTGAACTTTTTTCCAAGTAAGATTTCTTCAAACCATTTCCATTTGCATGGAAATATAGTTTTATCGTTTCCAATGATTCTTCTAGAATTGAACAATGTTTTGGAGATAAACTTTTTGCGCTTTGCATATTCTAGGATAAAAAATATTTCATTATGATAATCAATATTGCCATTGACAAGATATATTACCTCGATGACATTCAATGATGGTAGTTTACTGTTTTTTAATAATCTAGAAACATCTTCAATCTTTGTGTTCGGAAGTGTAGGTAACAAATGGCTTTTTTCACTGGGTGGAAGTACAATTCGTTTTTCAATCGCTATGATAACAATTCGCCATAATTGTTTCAGAACTCTTTTTAAAACCGTTCGTTCACAATATTCAGCATATGTTGTCAATTTTTTGTCCAGTAAATCCATTAATGGATGCAATATTTGATCGGCACATTGTGATATTTCTGCCGCATTTTTGACGCCTTGTTTTGATTGAGCTGCATTAGTGTTTTTTACTTGAAACAAAAGAACGCCCATTTCTTGAACACTTTGTTTAATGTTATTTTCTAAACTTTTTGAAAAAATTCCACTTAATTCATCTAAGGCAGAATTGAGCGTCTGTTGAAGTTGCGTCAAGATACTGGCAGTGTCTTGTTCAAGCTGAAATTGAACACAAATTAAAATAAACTGCGGATTTTTTCAATGTAAAATGTTACCTTTTCTCCTCCCATTGATTCAAATAATTTTTCCAATTGTATCCTCAATTGTTGAATATTGTTCATGAGAATGCAAGCTTTTTTATCTTGTTCAACATATTTGGGAAATTCTTTTTTCAATACATCATTATAACCAATCAATACTTTTACGATGGTTTTAGCAAATCTTTTCATATAACGTTTAACCACTTCTGGATCTGGACATTCTAGTTTATTAATAACATCAAATGATTGTGTTAGATGAGTGAATAGATCGACTACTGAATTTGAGAATAATGAATGAGCAGAACTTTGTTGAAACTAAAATTCACAAAGATGAAAATTTAGTAATATAGAATTTTAAATTATAAGTATCAACAAACCTCATCATCAGCATCTTTTTGGAAGGCATTTTTCAAATATTCCATTGAAGAATCATCATTTTCGTTGAGCCATTGCATGACAAATGGTTCAAACCAGCTGAAAATAAATAATAACCACTTTTATTAAATGATTACATAACAATACATAAGATACTCACATTGGATATTCAGGAATGACATCTTTAAAACTTGTCACTTGTTTACAGTAGGTATTGTAAAACCATTTTATCTTGAAATGAAAATTCATATAAACAAGACTATTGCAAAAACGTCGTTGTTCATGTTCTTCCAAAGCATATTTGATATCGATAGAAAACAGACTCCACATTGTTTCAATGCTAAGATGACCGAGATTTAGTTCCTGTGGGAACTGGTTCAAAATAGGTGTGTAAATATTTGTATCTTCTTCAATAACCGATACAATCAATGTTATTAATCTGGTCCAAAAATCTAGATTGTATAAACTTGGTCCTTTTTCACTTTCGTCTTCTAATTTTTTCTTTTCCTGATCATTTTGCTGAAATTCTCTGGCAAATAGCTCATAGCAATTATCGAACAAGAATTGATATGTTGATCTAATACACGCTTTTGCACAATCTTTCACTACGGTACTAGCACGAGGTGGACTTGCCAATTCCAAGACTTTCATCCGAAAAAACGTTATACTTGTCAATAAATCTATTGTTGATTTGAGATCTTGAAGTTTTGAAGGTGATGACGATTGAAAATTATTCTGTTTATTATCAGATTTACTCATTGTTAATCTTTATCATCATTGTCATTAGTTACATACCCGATACATGGACAAATCAATCCTCAAAGAATTGTGTAATTGATCCAATAATTTTATAAATTTTTCTTTCTAATTATTATTATAAAATCAAAAAGATTGAGAAAACTAAAATTATTTTATAACTTACCCCGAAATTAGTTGCAGCAAACTGATCACTTGCAGAAACGGCTGTCGAACCTGAAGTATGGGCATAAAATGCATTGATATTGGCCAACAGTGTGCTCATTACGTCTGGAACACCTGGAAACATATATTTTGTCGAAAGACAATGAAAATGTGTCATCGCTTGATAAATTGGTTCAATTCCATAACGCATAGCGAATTCGTACACGATATCCTGTGCTGGTGGCTCATAGAATATTTTCCAACAATCTTCCTGTACCAGAATTTGAAATGAAATTAAATTAACCAATCATAATAAATATAATTATGCACTTACGCCTTTTTGTTTCGGAAGAACAATGATTCCGTTATTTTTTTCGGATAAATGCATGAATGTATTCTGCAAATAATATTGATTTGAATTTCTTTTTTTTCTTCAATCAATTAAAATTTTACCTCATGCAGGCAAGTATATTGAATATGATATGAAGCAACTTTTTCTTCTCCTTTTATTTCGACATTAATATGCAGACGAACTGCGCCGGAAACAGCTGATTTATCAGTTCTTTTTTCCAAGTTATACCAAACATCCATTTCACCACTTAATGTTCGAACATCTATCAATGTCTGTCCAAGAAAATCGTCTGATTCCCTGGTTAATTTCTGTCTTAATTTTGATTTAAGATCATTATCTTCATCCCAAACGCGGACTTTCATTCGTTCGGATGAATTATGACATTCGAAAAAAAATTTTTCATTCCAAACCGGATTCAAGTCTTGTGTGATCGTACGGGTTCGTTTCTTTGTCTTGCCAACTTGTACCGTTACATACGGATCGCTAGTTCCACTTTTATCTTTTGCAATCAATCCTTGAGCGCAAATTACTGGAAAAAATAATGAAAAAAAATTCAGTTTATTGGTCGGATTCAATGTCGATCAAACCTGTGATTGCAATTTTTGCTGACCATTTTGATGTCCCATCCAATACACTTTGTTTGGCTGCCATCATATGTCCAACATGGTGTTTATTATCAATATTGAATACGCATCTAAGTCGACCAAAATAAAAAATATTCAATTGAAATCTTATAAATGGACAGACCTTATCAATTCAAAAACGTCTGGACATTGTCGCTCTCTGGTCGTCATTCTTTCCCGCATTGCACTGATTATATGATCAGTTTTATCATCGGCACCATGTTTTTTACTCTTTTCAGCCGCTCCTTGAATTAGCAAATTTGATATGATTAACATAATGTTTTTACTTTTATCCACTTACTTTGTAAACAATCAGCATTAAGTAAATCTTTACATTTTTCATGACATTTGACTCCACATTCAGAACAACGAAGTCCTTGACGAAAAAAAACAAACAAATAATATGAAATATTATTCAGAATCATCATCACACACAATCATCAAGAATTATCATTATTGTTTATAATATTCGCTACAATTCATTATTTGTTTTTTTACCTTGACGTGCAATACCCCATAATAAGCCTTCGCATTCATAGCAATAAGTAGGACTTGTTGCAGTCCATAAATGAAAATTATGTGGTGTCGTACTGGAAATCGGATAAATCAACGCTTGCAATGTCTTTTTGTAGACATGCATTTTCTGTAATAAAATAAATTTTTACAATTATAAAAATGAATAATGGTTTGAAACAAAAAATCCTACCAATTCTTCATCATTTACAATGGTCCTTGGTATCATAGAACTCAATCCAGAATTTCTTTTGGTCGCTTCCATAGTCTAAATGATATAAAAAGAATGTCATTAATCAATTTAAAACATAAAATCCTATAGCTCACTTTCAATACTAATTCGCTGACCAAAGGTATTGACTTTTTTCTTGGATTTATATCTGGCGTTGCATCTATGGCACTGAAAAATGGATTGCTGCTGAAAAATTGTGATTAAAAACAAACAGACAATCATTACGTTCATATTTCCGTCCAATAATTTTTTTTTCATACAATAAAACGAACCTCTCCTTCATCCATAAATTTTTACATGAATCTACACTTCCTTGTCGAGCACCACTCTTTTGTTGAATTAAAAAAATAATAAATCGCATTTGTTGATTTAAAAAAAAAATTGACATAACACTTACCACTGCTGCGATCCATTTTGTTCGGCTTCTTTTATTTTTTCGACTTTGATTAATATCGGATAAAATATCCTGATTTTCGTGTATCATTTGTTCTGATTCAGATTCATCCAATGAAACTGAAAACGATTTTCTCGTTTCTCTAGTTGGACTTGATTCATGATCAGTAATCGATGGTTCAAAGCTTACACGACGGCTAGAACTTTTGGATTGGTCATCCACATTTACATCCAATGTTTGAAACGGTTGTTGATATTTTTCTTCATTAGAAATTTCCTTTTGTTCTATAATTGATGGTGAATCATCAATTGATTTAATTTGTTCATCTTGTGCTTGTTCGATTTGATTTGAATAATTTTTTTCAAAATTCTCAGTATCATCAATTATCATGGCAATAGTATTCGATTCATCTGAATATCTTTTTTCCAATTTGTTTCGGCTATGATCATTGTTTTTTACTGTTGGTTCAACAATTAATGTATCCATCATTGTATTTGCCTCTTGCATTGTTTGAGCACGGCTGGTTAATTTTAAAATTTTACCACTCATTTTTCTTTCACCGATAGCTTCTTCAGTTTTTGGTTCTAATTTTGGCCCTAGTTCATTAGTTTTTCGATCAACGATTGTATTCGGAGTTTCAAATTCTGGTAATGAAAATTGATGATTTTTTACCATGACTTTATCATCTTTATTTCCGACACTCATTGATTCTTGCAATGATTTGAAACCACCAAAAATATTTTTTATCGAACTTTTGATATTATCATTTGGTTGTATTTTATGAATTGGTGATTGTTGTGGTGATGGTGATTCTTTTTTGAAAATTGATCTATTGAATACATTTTGATAACCTTGGAAAACCGAATTCGTTATGGATGTTAGTATATTGCTTTCTATCACAACATCTGGCTTCATAGTTCTGGCAGTTGGAATATCGTTTTGCATTTTTACAGCGATATTTTGAGACTGTGGCACAATATGTGTAGTGATCGATTTCTTTTCTTCTGTTTGTATAGGATCCAATTTTTTCACTTTTTGTTCTACGATATCTTCGGTCATTTTTTCTTCCTCAATAAATTCTTTGTTATCAAAAGAATCTAAATAAATTGTTGCTTCTTTAACCAATGATGGTCGATGTTCGTAATCTTTTTTGACAGATAAATAATCATTCTCATCATTAGCTTTCAATTTTCGATTATCGTTGTCATTGGGCTGTAATCGAGAATTATTGAAATTTTCTTCCTGAACATTCAAATCTGAAGATTTTGATTGAACAATAGGATCGGGAAAAATATTTGTTACCAAACTTGATTTACGTAATCGTACGGGATCAGACTCTTCAGTCGTGTTGGGAAAAATATTTGTCGCCAGACTTGTTCGTCGTGATTCAGAATCAATTCGCTGAATTTTTTCGGGAAAAATGTTTGTCACCAGGCTAGGCCTACGTGATTCCACAGATTCCACTGTTTTGTTTGATTCTTGATTGGTAGTTTTGGCTGAAATCTGATTCTGATAATCAAAATATGTGTTGATTTGATTCAGATTTTCAAAATCATTTTGTGTAATGATCGGACTGGAATCATCACGAAATTGTACATAATCATCTGAGGTGAAAATTAAATTCTGTTCTTCATCTGGCTCTTCTTCAGGGACAACGACTTTATCATAAACATGCTCTTCACTTCGATCATATTTAATCTCATTCTTTTCGTTATTGATATGCAATTCTTCATCTAGAATTTCGATCGATTCTTTTATTCCATCTAGATCATCAAAATCTTCTTCATTTTCTTCTCTTACATTATCATCATTGATATTGTCGTTCGATTCGTCGACATGAGCTTCTTCAAACTCTTCATCGTCTTCTACATCTTCTTCATCTTCTTCATCCTCGATTTCTTCATATGAATCTTCACCATATTCTTCATATTTTTCACTTTTTTCATCAACATTCTCTTCCGATTCAAGAACAGCTGATAATAGTTGTGAAATAACATTTTGTTGTTGATACAGCACTAGTTCCAATTTATCAAGCTTATCCCACATGTAATTGTATTCATTTGAAATCAAATTTAACGTATTCCATGCGACTTGTATGTCATATTCAACATTTGAATCCATGATAAAGATAAAAATTCGAACGCGAATTGTCTGTCAAAAATCGGTCAAGTAAACACTATTTGAAAGAATCAACAAATTAGTATGAAATGAATGACAATTTCTAACTTTAATGAGCCAAGGATAAAATATGCGCTATATATATTTTTTCCTGTTCCATAATAAAACTAGCGAAGAGAATGCAGTATATAGAAATAGAATACAGAATTCATATGCAATGAATAAGACTACCACTTTTAATTCATAAAGATTGATTGAATTTTTAAAATTCATACAAAAATACAAATTAAATTTTTTTTTAAAACATTAAATTTAATCCACCATCTACGACCATAATGGTTCCCGTAATAAATGATGATGTACCAAGAAAATAGACGGCGTTGGCCACTTCTTCTGCTGAGCCAATTCTTTGCAATGGAATTATTTTTTCATAATTTTGTATCTGTTCAGCTTTCATACTCAAATTAGTCATATCAGTATTGATGAATCCTTTTTCATAAAAAATAGATTAGTTATTGATATAGATTTGAATTTTTGTTTAAATTACCTGGCGAAATCATATTGACACGGACATTTTTTGCACTCAATTCTTTAGCGAATGATTTGGTGAATCCAATAAGTCCAGCTTTGGAAGCGGAATAGACAGTCTGGCCAATGTTTCCATGAGAACCAACTATACTGCCTATATGTTTATCATAACTTGAATATAATCATCATTAAAATTTTCATCTATCAATTACCAATATTGATGATTGAACCATTTTTTTGTCTAACCATTTGTTTGCTTAATAATTTTGTGATTAGAATGGCACTAATTAAATTTGTATTTATCACATTATAAATATCGTCAAGTTTCGTTGAAAATAATAATTTGTTTAATGTTATACCGGCCGAATTGACTAGAACATCAATTTGTTCATTTCTTTTATTCACCATCTCATTCAACGTTTGACATGTTCGAATGACATTGTTTTCATTGGATACATCACAAATCTGATAATCAATACAAACATCATTCGAATGATTCTGTTTATGGAAATATTTTTTTAAGGTTGCTGCACTTTTGACTAAATTTTCTTCATTTTTCGATACAAGTGTTACATTGAATGAATTTTCCTATTTTCCATCATAACAATAACATATAATGAAGAGTTTAACGAATTATTAATTTAGGAATAAATTTACCAGAAATTTTTTACCAATAGCAAATCCAATGCCACGAGATCCTCCGATTATAATAGCATTCGGTGCCATATGAGGTTGGATTGATTAATTTTTAATTGAGAAATTAATTTCAATGATGATGATGATAATAATAAATATAATTAGAAAATAGTTTGTCAGGAATTGGGTATCATAATTTATGAACAAGCCATTAAAATTCGATATTCGGCTTTGCCATTGTGTGCTCGCGCCACTCAATTTTGCTTTGAAGCATTGTTTCAAAAGAGGAGGCCGCACACACAATTACAACACACACACACAGTGTTGTGTTTGACAATATAGAATATCTATTTCGATTCACCATAATTTGGTTTCATTGTGAAAATCATTTGTCATTAGAAAATTCATCAGATTAACACCTAGATCAACGATGACATCTTCAGCCGGTCAATCAAAAAAACGTGTTTGCTATTATTATGATGGTGATATTGGAAATTATTATTATGGCCAAGGACATCCAATGAAACCACATCGAATTCGTATGGCTCATAATTTGATTCTTAATTATGGTCTTTATAGAAAAATGGAAATATATGTATGTTTATAGTGAAATGAATCGATTTTTATTTGTAAATTATTGTAAATCATTTTTTTATATTAATATAGCGGCCGCATAAAGCGACTCAAGAGGAAATGACCAAATACCATAGCGATGATTACATCCGATTTTTAAAAAGCATTCGTCCGGATAACATGAGCGAATATAATAAACAGATGCAAAGATGTGAGAATTTTGTTGAATTTTATTTTATTTTGTAAGAATAACGTAATTTTTTTATTTTTCATCAACAATTATAGTCAATGTCGGTGAGGATTGTCCTGTTTTTGATGGTCTCTATGAATTCTGTCAACTTTCGGCCGGTGGCTCGGTTGCTGGAGCGGTAAAACTCAATAAACAAGCAACTGATATTGCTATAAATTGGGGCGGTGGATTGCATCACGCGAAAAAATCTGAAGCTTCTGGATTTTGCTATGTAAACGATATTGTATTAGCCATATTGGAATTGCTTAAATATCATCAACGTGTACTTTACATTGATATCGATATTCATCATGGTGATGGAGTTGAAGAGGCATTCTATACCACTGATCGTGTCATGACAGCTTCTTTTCATAAGTATGGTGAATATTTTCCTGGAACTGGCGATCTTCGCGACATTGGTGCTGGTAAAGGCAAATATTATGCTGTCAATTTTCCACTACGCGATGGCATCGATGACGAAGCCTATGAAGGAATTTTCAAACCTTTGATCTCAAAAGTTAGCTCATTTTTATATACTCGAATTATAATGTTTTAAAAATGATATTCCTTATCAATTAGGTTATCGAAATGTTTCAACCAAGCGCCATTGTTTTGCAATGTGGCGCCGATTCTCTTTCTGGAGATCGTTTAGGTTGCTTTAATCTTACGTTAAAAGGTCATGGCAAATGTGTTGAATTTGTTAAAAAATTCAATTTGCCTCTTTTATTGGTCGGTGGTGGTGGCTATACTATACGTAATGTTGCACGCTGTTGGACCTATGAAACGGCAGTAGCTTTGGATACAGAAGTATCTAATGGTTTGTTTATTTGATGTTTATGACAAATCTTTGATCTAATGACTATTTTCCTACAGAATTACCTTACAATGATTACTTTGAATATTTTGGTCCAGATTTCAAACTTCATATCAGTTCATCAAATATGACTAATGCAAATTCTCCGGATTACCTGGAAAAGATAAAGTAATTTGAAATGAATTTCAAATTATAATTAGTTATTACTTATTATTGTTTTCTTGTAGAACTCGTTTATTCGAGAATCTTCGTATGTTGCCTCATGCCCCTGGTGTACAATCACAAGCTATTCCTGAAGATGCTGTTGATGTTGAAATGGAAGATGAGGATGAAAAACAGAACCCAGAGGAACGTATCAGCATTAGAGCATCGGAAAAAAGAATCTCGAATGAAAATGAACATTCCGATAGCGAAGATGAAGGTGACAATCGAAAAGATTCACGAAATTATAAAAAATCCAAGAAAGTAAAAACCGAAAGCAATTCCAATAATGAAAAGGATAAAAAAGAATCGAATGAGAGTAATGAAAAATCTGCTACGAATACTGCTTCTTCTACTGGTTCGGGTGCAACAAACTCTGAAACTACACCTGCTACCATTGTAATCAACACCGAAAATACTGAAGATAAAAAATGAGCCAATTCCTATTAAATAAATTATTCATTTTTTAGCATCAAAAAACCCAATTTCTACATATATTACACATTTCTGATAATTTTAAATTAAATTTCATTTTATTTCGAATATTTTCTCTCTCATTTTCACATATAATTTTTTTCGATTTTTACTTGATTTTTATGGAAAAATGGTGTTTCACCTTGAAATTTGAGTAGACGATATCTTTTTTCTATTTTCCGTAAATAGATTGCAACACAAATCATAACAATGGATAGATAAATAATGCTTATGATAATCACAATGTTCGATTTGCTCATGTAAACTTGTTCAGTGTTTTCATCATTTTTCATTCTAAAAGATACTAATGATGGTTTTGGACGATTTAGCCAAATTTCTACTCGATTTAACAAGGTTAATGTTTGATCAGTTCTCATGAGTGGTACATTGATTTTTTGCTGTATTTTAAATGATGAACAAATTCCTTGTTTGATTGGTCCGTTTACTTTTACATCGTTCAAACCAGATCTGATTCCAAATGCCGATTCAAAAGGATCAATTTTTATTTCATCCAATATAATGTTTATGTCTAAAGAATCCAATAAAATAGATGAAACTAAATGATCATGAACAAATGTATTTAGACTAACTTGATATACAGCCACGAAAACTGGGCATTGAACTGAAGTTTTGATTATTGATCCGGCTAGAACCAATAACTATGATATTCTCATCAGTGTTTGTAATGGGTTTCTGTAATTCTTTGTAATGTTCGTCCATCACAAAAATTATACTGTCCACCTATAGAATTGAATCGAATGTTATAAATTGAAAATATATATATGTTTAAGCTTTTCAATAATCATTTACTATTATCTGGGCGGATTTGTCATCTCTTGTATATCGAACCCAATGTCGATATGAATCGGAAAAATTGTCCTCTTCACTCTCTATAATTTTTGAATCTTAATATTGCCAAATTATTAATAAAGAAATTTAATCAGATATACATAGAAACTTACAAATTTCATGTCCATCATCTTCTTCCACAAACATTTTTCCATTAGGCAATAGTGCAATATGTAAAAATCGTGTGCTATTAGCGTACCGGATCATGAACAAAGTTGCTCCTTCCATATTCGGTGAAGAGAATGCAAATGATATATCGATGTGATTGAAATCCATGATTTTATTGTCAAGATAATAGATAACACTGGAATCTTTTTCAAAATGAGCTCCAATATCAATATCACATGCTTCGCCACGATATGATGTGTAATCACAATCACAAATGGTTGATTCATGTTCCCAGTCTTCAGTACATGTACCACCATTGTTGCAAGGTAGATTATCACAGAGCATTTTACATCCAACTTTGATGAGATCACTTCTAGTAGTATTTTGTTCCTTTATCTCGGTAGCCAATTTTTCGAGATCAAAAAGTTTTCCACCAATCTTCAGGCCTTGAATACAGCCCACGAAACCTGGAATCGAATTAATTAGCTCCGAAGATTCGATGCTTCCGATGAAAATCTCATTTTTGCTGGCTGTTGAATTGAATCTGATCATATGATCAGTTTCGATATCGAACAATGATAAATCAGTTGATTCATGATTGTCTTTTATCAATTTCACCACGTATGGTATAATTATAGAATTTTTATTCACAGTGAATACAGTATGATTCTGAAGACGTGCAATATGGATTTGAACAGGATGACCATTGGTTAAAATATTTCCGATATCAATTTTACGAGTAATAATTTTTTGATGAAAATTATAAATCAACACGACACTTGTTCCATCGGCAATATGAATTTGTATAAAGTTTTTATAAACATCATGAATGAAAAGTAACAATGCAAATGATTTATGCGTCCGAAAGCTGAGAATAATATCATTTTTTAAAATAGATTTGATTTCATCCGAAGAAAATTCTTTCTGAAGATATGTTGCCGATTTTATAGTGATAGCTATCATAAAATTAGATTATTATAATTACATTGATTTATTGATCAATTACCATTCGTATTGAGATTGTTTTCACAATTTGTACCGCTATGTGCGATAGGATTAGCACATCGACATCGATATGAGCCCCATAATTCCACACATATTGCTTGATTTTGACATAAATTTGGTTTACAATAGGGTCGACAACCTGATTCAATACTAGGATACCTGTTTCAAATTATATAATTAATAATTAAATTGATTAAATTTTTTTTAATTACTAACCTAGCAACGCTAAGATATTGATGAAGATTAATGATGTTATCGTCAAGCACCAACCCCCGTAGACATCCGATAAAACCAAGCGTTATTTTTAATCCACGAAAATATCTGATAGGTGCTCCACCAACATATAGTTTACCATCAAAATCGATAAATTGATCATTTTCATTTAGATAGAGTATTCTAAAATTTTGATTTATCGAAACTCTAAATATTTATGGGAAAAAAATATATAAGATTTCGTATCATCATTAGACATTAATTTTTTTTTCACCTCATTTGAGTTTCATCTCGTTCAATTAGTACATGTTGCCATTGACCACAATTCAAACATCGGCTTGATGAGACGGTTACATTAAATTTTCGATTTCGTAGACAATATTCAAAGCTGATTTCATTTTCACTGATTATGGTTGCTTTGAAATAAGTAGAAGTTGTTTCCAAATGTGACTGAAAAAATATAACTGCCTCATTGGCCGTTGTCTTGAAACTAATTGCCATTTCTTTGCCTTTCCATCCGGGAACTTCTAAATAGGATTGTTTTGTTTTGAATGTAATTTCATACTTTTGGGTATCTATTTGAAAAAAAGGTTACTGCTCCAATGTTACCATTGAAATTCATTTGAATCACATACCTAAATCTTTACAAGATAAATTTCCCAAATAAAGATGTGCTTCCGAATCCCAGCTTGAATTTGGAAACTGAAGAAAAAACATTTTCGTTATGCCAACATCATCTTTTTCAGTCAAATATCCGTCGTCATGTTTCCATCCAGGTATATTAATTGCATCACAATTACAATCAAGATCTTGATCAGCACATTGGTTTTCTCTTCGACTTTTAGCATTGCATTGGCAACCCTTGGATCTACCACTATCTAAACGAATTAATTTATGTTCTGGTTTGATTGCATATAGCAACGTATAAGTCGACAAACTAATTTGAAATTAGTTTCATTTTTAAAATTTTCAAAACAACCATAGATACCTTAATGGAGCATTATTACATTCATATCGAATATATTGTTTGCATCTATCTGATCGTTGAACAAATAAACGCAACATTTCTCGATTAAAATCACGATAGAATACATCCATATAATGATTGCCTTTCTGTCCTTTCTCTCGAACAATCTATTGATTTGAAAAAAATTAATGTTAATTAAAACTCATTCTGAATGTATGACATAAAAAAAATACCAACCACTTGATGTTGAATATTATGTTCGATTACAGTATTAATAATCGTTGATGTTTTATTAGGTCCATTTGAAACATTACAGTAAACATGAGCTGGTGGTGTTGGTCCATTACGATCAATGTCAATCATATAAATTCCTGAATTTTGTTTATCCATCAAATAAATCTCTTCACAGCTTTTTCTATACAAAGAAAAATGACATGTCTTTCCAATATATCCAGTATTTGAACAATCACATGAATAGGTTCCATTATCCATCGAAGGTATACAAAGACCATCATGTTCACAAGCTTTCGGTTTATTACAAGGATTGATTAATTGACAATTGTCAAGAGTGATTCTACCAAACACTGTGGTTTGTTCGCGCAATGTACGAGGTTCAATATCGTTTTCATTGATGACAATATCTTTTACACATCCTATGAATTTCATTTGATCATCGATAGATCCGAATAAGATTTCTTCATGGAAAAAATCTACTTGAGAATCATATCTTCCTTTGACATTGATTTGATTGACAATCATTTCGATAAGACCATCACTTTTGAAAATTATATCCACATAATTCCAGGTAGTTATATTGAGCGAATCATCATTGCTTAATGTCCATTTCAATTCATTGGCTTTTATTTTATCTTCTTCGATAATTAGCTTAACATCTTCATTGCGTATCATTAATGACCATTTTTTTGTTTCAAGATTTTGTGTCTGAAACATACCTTTTACTATTCGAAATTTATTCATAAATGCTTTGAATTGAAATTTTAATGAAAATGATTTTGTTTGATTGAAATTGTTTGCTTTAAAAAATGATTTACTATGAAATGTCATCGGAACAGAATCAGTATGATGGCAACCAAGTTCTTTTGGTAGTGCACTATAATATTTGGCTTTTTTCGAATTCATATTCAAATCGTATAGTATATCGAATCGATTGAAATAGACATGTTTCAAGCAACCGACAAATTTTTTGTTTGGCAAATAAAAAGGTAAATCAAGTTGTGAAACATTCACATTAGCAGGTAGGCCAGCCACATACATTTCAGGATCGAAATAAAAATATGGTTCAACGGCATCAATTTTTATATCTTGTATTTTAATATTATCAATGTAAACATACATTTTTCGATATAAATGATGTACAGTGACATTATGCCATTCATTATCAGTCAATCGGTGATTATTGAAAATGTAATTCTTTGGATTATTATTGCCCATATCGAATAACAGATTAAGAAATCCATTTTTAATATTGATTATCAAATAACTTTTCATCGTTTCTGATAGTGCAATGAACAATAATCCATTATGAACAGTTTTCAAATGTAAGCTAATTAAATTATCATCCGAATAGTATTTGTCTACAAATGAATATATTTTATATGAAAGAGATGAATAGCCACGAAATGTCATTACGGTATAATTGAAACTGCGACAATGTCGATCTTCTAATTCGGTACCGAAACAATTACATTTTTTTGTATCATAAAAATTGATACAAGTGGCACGTCTGGAACATAAATTTTTCTTACATTGATCAACACATCCATCAGTGACATTAACGAAATTCAATTGACTGGATGATAATGTATCAAAATTATTGACATTAGAACGGGAGATAATATTGAAATTTCCCATACATCCGATGAAATGTTGAACATTACTCAATGAGCTTCCTACATTCGATTCAACTGAATGGCTACCAAGAATCAGATGAAAATTGCATCGTTTATCGTATTGTTGTTTGATGACCGTTGCATTGAAATACAATGATTTATAATACTTATTATGAGTAGATGAATTTATTCGAACGTTAAAGAATCCCAGTTCTAAATTCATCGATATTTTCACTGTATGAAGATCATCACGATGAATGCCATAACCAATGACTAATTCTTGAGGCAATGTTTTTGTTGATTGTTTTGTTTGTTGATTGATATCATCACTATTCACAATCACTGCTTTGAATCTACCATTCTGAATGAATAGAAATAATTCAAAAATAACATTTTTCGGATCGTTGGAAAGATAATAACTTTCATAAAATAACATTCCATTTGGATAACGTGTTCTATAATTGAATACAATGCAAATAAAAACCATCATCATTAAAAGAACAACATAAGAAACTTGAACAAATAAATAAATAATAAAAAAACAAACATCTCGTTCGCAAAAACGAAATACACTTACCTGAAATCAAAAGATATTTCTTTCTTGGAATGTATAAGCTTATCGGTGATATTTTTATTGGCACTTAATCTAATATGAGAATTTAATTTAGTGAATGTATAATAATCTGGAAGCATTAAATTTGCTGTGGTGAAATTTTCAATAGTTTGACCTTTGGCTATCATTATTTTCATTGGACCATATTGAAAATCATTTTTAATGATAGCAATTATAATGAATGCAATTATGAATGATAAATGAACAGAATAAAATGTTGAAAAATTAATTTTTATTGATCGCATAATTTAATTTAATTCTGTTTTTCTTTTTCTTTTATCGATGATTACCATAGTCGATTCGAATGTTACAATTACTTGAAATTAAATGAATGAATACTGGCGCGCGCGTATAAGTATGATACAAACGATGTAATAATCATCATAGATTAAGAGTAAGAAAATGATTTGATTCAATTTTCTTCATGTCGCAGCAACAAGTGGTTAGCAAAAAAAAAAAAAAAAAAAAAAAAAAAATGAAGTATCAACAATCTATGGGAAAATCAGTATCATCATCTATACGCAATTTTATTTGAAGCTGCCGTCAATCCATGAATGATGGAAATGATTTTTTTTTATTTACACAACACACTTTATCTCGGTCGTCGAGGCTACATTTATTAATGTTAAATGACGATGATAATAATAATAATAATATTTATACCGGCTGATTGTTATGAATATTTTTTATTTTCATTATTACCTTCGACATTATTTGCATTATTCTTGACAATTAGAGAATGATATATTGTAGTTAATTATATCCACAATAATCATTACGATTCTATATGAGATAGATTCATAATATAATGAAGAATAAAGCTATAAGAAACTAGTTATAAACTGCAATTCTGATGAATAATTTTTGTCAATGCCATTTGCATCGTTGTTGGTGGTCATAATTGAAATTGATTGATGATAAATGATAAATCATCATTCATATATATAAATGACAACAAAAAAAACGATAATAAATAATAGTATGCCGAATTTCTTGAAAAAAAACGCTAATCTTTCTTATTATACTGATGGGATGAACTTTCTATTCATGACTTGTCATTTAAGAAAATCTTTTGCGGCAAAACAATCTTGTCATCATCATCATCAATCGTACATCATTGACGGTCGATTAAATGAATCTATTTTTAAAAACAACATATTTATCATGCCGACAATAACCGTATATGATAATGAGTTCAATATGATATCGATCAATTTCAAAGGCAAAATTGAACAATCATTTTGATCAATAAATTCATGATGATTGTTTGTCTGAGAAAAACGAACTAGATTTAAACAAAATTTAGTATGTATGTATGATGATGATGATGATAACAATGAAAGTTATTCTCTTGTCTTGAACAACAACAACAACAACAAAAAAGAAGTGTGTGTTGACAAGTGATGGTCGAAAAAACGGAAATAACATATAAACACACTGTATAGCATGATAAAAACATGTCAAAATTGAGTATTGCAACAGTATTATCATTTATTGCAGAAAAAAAACCCAAGTTACAATTTTGTTGTTTTCATCTAAATACATTCGTATTCGGTTTGATATATACAAATTAATTTGTATATATTAGGTCGGATAATAAATATAAATAAATAAAAAAAACACGTGCAATTTATATTGTATCATTGAGATTCTTATCTGATTAGGTGACCGTAATTTTGTGATAGTTAAAAAAAGGAAATAACAATTTTAACATGAACAACCATTATATAGTGGCATAATTTTCGAATATTAAATAAATCTCTGTATCATTGCTCGAAGAATGGAACCGGGAATCGTTTGATTTGCTTTTATTATCTCTTCAAGTTTGTTTGCGGTCTGTTTGTAAATAAGGAAAAAAATTCATAATGAAAACAATTATAATTTAAATGAATGAAAATAATACCATTTCGGCAATTTCTTCCACTGTACAATCGGAAGAAAAATGAATTGGTTTGCCAACAATGGTTTTTAATTTGACAGGAAAGCCACCATAAATTAGCATCAATGGAAGTTTATATGAATCATAGATTTTTCTAAAGAAATTTGGAAATATTTGTACAGTACGAAAAGCTTCGCGAATATTCTGAGTAAACACCGGTATTATAGGTACATTTGCCTGTTTGGCCACTTTAGCGAATCCAACACGTCCAGCCCAAATAAGATTGTAATTATGGTTACCAAATTGAGCTAACAAAGTATATAATAAAAATTTAATTTTTTGGATTTAGTTTTAAAACAATTTGACAATTTACCTTCTCGTACACCACCCGGTGCAATAGCTATTAGATTTCCTTCATTTAACAGTTTAACACAGCTGCTCACGGAACCAGGAAATAGTTTTAGTACTCTGACCATTAGAGACCAACCTTAACATGAATAAATGAGTTAAAACAATGGATATCTCAATCTAAAAAAAAAATGATAAAGCAAACCTGGAATATGGAAGAAAAAACGATCGACAACGGAATGAAGTAAACGTTTTTTATGGAGAAAGCACTTCGAAACAAGATAATAATAATCAATAGGCAGTGCACCATGATAATAAACAATCAAAGCCGGTCCGGTTTCCGGTATATTTTCAAAGCCTTCAATTTCGTAACCATACCAAATGTGACCATGAGCGTCCCACATGACTAAATATATAAAAAAAAATTAGAAAAAAGAAAGACGATAATGATTTGAATAATGATCATCATTATTGTTATCATACTTGCAATGGCATGCATAGCACCATCCCAATATCTTCGATGTTCAAGATCATCCAATAATTGATCAATTGCTAATTGATGTCTATGTCGATAAATGTAGACAATTATGGCTGATATGTAGAAAAGAAGTATGATAAACACAGGAAATAAGAATGTAATCTATATTCCATATAATACAAAATGAAAAATAAAAAAAAAATAATCAAAAAACAATTGAAAATGAATAAGAACTAGATTTGATACAAAAAAATATTTCATACCAATAATGGAGTGAAAAGCCATATTAACCAACGAATAAGATGAACATCAACATAATCTTGAATGGAAAAATTCCAATCCATTAAAATGATCAATTTATGACGATGGTGATGAATTTAGCAGATGATGGTAGAAAAAAAAATGATGAATTCGGTAATCGTAATCACAAACAACTAATTTCAGCAATCGAATAAAAACAATCTTTTTCATCACAACAATGATAAACAACGATAATCAGGGAAAAAAAATTTGTTTTTTTCAATTAATCAATCGAGTTTCCTCTATCCGAAAAAAATATACAACGTTTCAAGTTGAATAAAAATCATCATCATCATCTTTATTTTTCTGTCATGAGTATTACTTCACTTCATTACATTATACAAACATATATACAAACACAACTTTGGATCGAGTGAATCCACGATATAATAAAAACGGGAGAGTAAAAAAAAAAACATGAGTGCATTTTGCATTTGATGTTTATACTCTCGATATATCGATTATTATTATACTTCATTTATGGATGAAATGGCCATAAATTCATTTAAAAAAAAATATAAATATTCTGCCAAATGATGAATGGTTTATTATCATAATTTAATGTGTAATTGAAATTTTTTTTTATTCATGATGAATTCGATAATGTACATAATGTAATTCCAGTAATGACTAGAAATAAACCAATGATAATTTCTATTTTGGAAATAAAATAAGGAAATTTGGATAAATTAAGAATAATCATTGATCAACATCAAAAGTTAATGATTCGTGACACACTATATACCTGTATTGATGATTATATTTTCCTTGAAACATCCAAATAATACTACCAATGTTAAATTGATTGAATTGCTAAATGGTACGGCAACATTGATCGGTGTATAGGACAATGAATATGTATATAAAATTGAGCCAAGTTGATTGATGAAAAAGAATGTGATAAACTATTTAAAGCCATGAAAGTTACCATATAATTAGAAATATTCTGTGAATGGATTTGGAAAAAAATACCAACCTTCCAATTAGATGACAACATTTTGATTATTGGCCATACATTGGAAAGAATATTTTGTGACGAACGAACATTCCAAGCTAAATGTCCAGAATGTTGTTTCATAAATGGTGTTGACAATCCCCATAATATACCACTCATCATTGTAAGTAAATATCCAAATGAACGATCATTGAACATTTTGTGGTTAGAAAAAATAATGGAATGAGTAAAAGTGAATGTAATTTTTTGTTTTGTTTACAACAATTGAGAGGTGGATGGATGGACGATCATGCCTATTTTCACTTATTTGTCACCGTTAAAAAATTATTTTTTTTCAAAACAATAAAAGCATGAGATATGTAATGAAATTCATAATTCCATTTATCATCATTTTCAACACACACACACATGTACTGATTTATTAATCATCATGGTCATTGTCTACTCCTACTCATCACATTATACATATCATGGACAATTAGGAAATGAAGAACGGAAATTTCCTTCAAAAAAAAAAATAAATTAAAATTGAAA